>NW_027142848.1:0-135774 GCF_026170545.1 Melanerpes formicivorus
ATGTTTTCATTAGTTTCGCTCACTCTCGAAATCAAGCATTTTACAGCAGGTTGGAGCAGCCTGTATCTCAGCACAGGAATAAGGTAGGGAAGAATTCTAAGGATCATTTTTTACTGCCTCCAGAAGTTAGATCAGATGGCAAATTGGATTTGGTGCTAGGTCTTTCCCTTTAGGTTTTACCCCAACAATGTTTTCATTAGTTTCGCTCACTCTCGAAATCAAGCATTTTACAGCAGGTTGGAGCAGCCTGTATCTCAGCACAGGAATAAGGTAGGGAAGAATTCTAAGGATCATTTTGACTGCCTCCAGAAGTTAGATCAGATGGCAAATTGGATTTGGTGCTAGGTCTTTCCCTTTAGGTTTTACCCCAACAATGTTTTCATTAGTTTCGCTCACTCTCGAAATCAAGCATTTTACAGCAGGTTGGAGCAGCCTGTATCTCAGCACAGGAATAAGGTAGGGAAGAATTCTAAGGATCATTTTGACTGCCTCCAGAAGTTAGATCAGATGGCAAATTGGATTTGGTGCTAGGTCTTTCCCTTTAGGTTTTACCCCAACAATGTTTTCATTAGTTTCGCTCACTCTCGAAATCAAGCATTTTACAGCAGGTTGGAGCAGCCTGTATCTCAGCACAGGAATAAGGTAGGGAAGAATTCTAAGGATCATTTTGACTGCCTCCAGAAGTTAGATCAGATGGCAAATGGAATTTGGTGCTAGGTCTTTCCCTTTAGGTTTTACCCCAACAATATTTTCATTAGTTTCGCTCACTCTCGAAATCAAGCATTTTACAGCAGGTTGGAGCAGCCTGTATCTCAGCACAGGAATAAGGTAGGGAAGAATTCTAAGGATCATTTTGACTGCCTCCAGAAGTTAGATCAGATGGCAAATTGGATTTGGTGCTAGGTCTTTCCCTTTAGGTTTTACCCCAACAATGTTTTCATTAGTTTCGCTCACTCTCGAAATCAAGCATTTTACAGCAGGTTGGAGCAGCCTGTATCTCAGCACAGGAATAAGGTAGGGAAGAATTCTAAGGATCATTTTGACTGCCTCCAGAAGTTAGATCAGATGGCAAATTGGATTTGGTGCTAGGTCTTTCCCTTTAGGTTTTACCCCAACAATGTTTTCATTAGTTTCGCTCACTCTCGAAATCAAGCATTTTACAGCAGGTTGGAGCAGCCTGTATCTCAGCACAGGAATAAGGTAGGGAAGAATTCTAAGGATCATTTTGACTGCCTCCAGAAGTTAGATCAGATGGCAAATTGGATTTGGTGCTAGGTCTTTCCCTTTAGGTTTTACCCCAACAATGTTTTCATTAGTTTTGCTCACTCTCGAAATCAAGCATTTTACAGCAGGTTGGAGCAGCCTGTATCTCAGCACAGGAATAAGGTAGGGAAGAATTCTAAGGATCATTTTGACTGCCTCCAGAAGTTAGATCAGATGGCCAATGCAATTTGGTGCTAGGCCTTTCCCTTTAGGTTTTACCCCAACAATGTTTTCATTAGTTTCGCTCACTCTCGAAATCAAGCATTTTACAGCAGGTTGGAGCAGCCTGTATCTCAGCACAGGAATAAGGTAGGGAAGAATTCAAATACTCATTTTGACTGCCTCCAGAAGTTAGATGAGATGGCCAATGCAATTTGGTGCTAGGCCTTTCCCTTTAGGTTTTACCCCAACAATGTTTTCATTAGTTTCGCTCACTCTCGAAATCAAGCATTTTACAGCAGGTTGGAGCAGCCTGTATCTCAGCACAGGAATAAGGTAGGGAAGAATTCTAAGGATCATTTTGACTGCCTCCAGAAGTTAGATCAGATGGCAAATTGGATTTGGTGCTAGGTCTTTCCCTTTAGGTTTTACCCCAACAATGTTTTCATTAGTTTCGCTCACTCTCGAAATCAAGCATTTTACAGCAGGTTGGAGCAGCCTGTATCTCAGCACAGGAATAAGGTAGGGAAGAATTCTAAGGATCATTTTGACTGCCTCCAGAAGTTAGATCAGATGGCAAATTGGATTTGGTGCTAGGTCTTTCCCTTTAGGTTTTACCCCAACAATGTTTTCATTAGTTTCGCTCACTCTCGAAATCAAGCATTTTACAGCAGGTTGGAGCAGCCTGTATCTCAGCACAGGAATAAGGTAGGGAAGAATTCTAAGGATCATTTTGACTGCCTCCAGAAGTTAGATCAGATGGCAAATTGGATTTGGTGCTAGGTCTTTACCTTTAGGTTTTACCCCAACAATGTTTTCATTAGTTTCGCTCACTCTCGAAATCAAGCATTTTACAGCAGGTTGGAGCAGCCTGTATCTCAGCACAGGAATAAGGTAGGGAAGAATTCTAAGGATCATTTTGACTGCCTCCAGAAGTTGGATCAGATGGCAAATTGGATTTGGTGCTAGGTCTTTCCCTTTAGGTTTTACCCCAACAATGTTTTCATTAGTTTTGCTCACTCTCAAAATCAAGCATTTTACAGCAGGTTGGAGCAGCCTGTATCTCAGCACAGGAATAAGGTAGGGAAGAATTCAAATACTCATTTTGACTGCCTCCAGAAGTTAGATCAGATGGCCAATGCAATTTGGTGCTAGGCCTTTCCCTTTAGGTTTTACCCCAACAATGTTTTCATTAGTTTCGCTCACTCTCGAAATCAAGCATTTTACAGCAGGTTGGAGCAGCCTGTATCTCAGCACAGGAATAAGGTAGGGAAGAATTCAAATACTCATTTTGACTGCCTCCAGAAGTTAGATGAGATGGCCAATGCAATTTGGTGCTAGGTCTTTCCCTTTAGGTTTTACCCCAACAATGTTTTCATTAGTTTCGCTCACTCTCGAAATCAAGCATTTTACAGCAGGTTGGAGCAGCCTGTATCTCAGCACAGGAATAAGGTAGGGAAGAATTCTAAGGATCATTTTGACTGCCTCCAGAAGTTAGATCAGATGGCAAATTGGATTTGGTGCTAGGTCTTTCCCTTTAGGTTTTACCCCAACAATGTTTTCATTAGTTTCGCTCACTCTCGAAATCAAGCATTTTACAGCAGGTTGGAGCAGCCTGTATCTCAGCACAGGAATAAGGTAGGGAAGAATTCTAAGGATCATTTTGACTGCCTCCAGAAGTTAGATCAGATGGCAAATTGGATTTGGTGCTAGGTCTTTCCCTTTAGGTTTTACCCCAACAATGTTTTCATTAGTTTCGCTCACTCTCGAAATCAAGCATTTTACAGCAGGTTGGAGCAGCCTGTATCTCAGCACAGGAATAAGGTAGGGAAGAATTCTAAGGATCATTTTGACTGCCTCCAGAAGTTAGATCAGATGGCAAATTGGATTTGGTGCTAGGTCTTTCCCTTTAGGTTTTACCCCAACAATGTTTTCATTAGTTTCGCTCACTCTCGAAATCAAGCATTTTACAGCAGGTTGGAGCAGCCTGTATCTCAGCACAGGAATAAGGTAGGGAAGAATTCTAAGGATCATTTTGACTGCCTCCAGAAGTTAGATCAGATGGCCAATGGAATTTGGTGCTAGGTCTTTCCCTTTAGGTTTTACCCCAACAATGTTTTCATTAGTTTCGCTCACTCTCGAAATCAAGCATTTTACAGCAGGTTGGAGCAGCCTGTATCTCAGCACAGGAATAAGGTAGGGAAGAATTCTAAGGATCATTTTGACTGCCTCCAGAAGTTAGATCAGATGGCAAATTGGATTTGGTGCTAGGTCTTTCCCTTTAGGTTTTACCCCAACAATGTTTTCATTAGTTTTGCTCACTCTCGAAATCAAGCATTTTACAGCAGGTTGGAGCAGCCTGTATCTCAACACAGGAATAAGGTAGGGAAGAATTCTAAGGATCATTTTGACTGCCTCCAGAAGTTAGATCAGATGGCAAATTGGATTTGGTGCTAGGTCTTTCTCTTTAGGTTTTACCCCAACAATGTTTTCATTAGTTTCGCTCACTCTCAAAATCAAGCATTTTACAGCAGGTTGGAGCAGCCTGTATCTCAGCACAGGAATAAGGTAGGGAAGAATTCTAAGGATCATTTTGACTGCCTCCAGAAGTTAGATCAGATGGCAAATTGGATTTGGTGCTAGGTCTTTCCCTTTAGGTTTTACCCCAACAATGTTTTCATTAGTTTCGCTCACTCTCGAAATCAAGCATTTTACAGCAGGTTGGAGCAGCCTGTATCTCAGCACAGGAATAAGGTAGGGAAGAATTCTAAGGATCATTTTGACTGCCTCCAGAAGTTAGATCAGATGGCAAATTGGATTTGGTGCTAGGTCTTTCCCTTTAGGTTTTACCCCAACAATGTTTTCATTAGTTTTGCTCACTCTCGAAATCAAGCATTTTACAGCAGGTTGGAGCAGCCTGTATCTCAGCACAGGAATAAGGTAGGGAAGAATTCTAAGGATCATTTTGACTGCCTCCAGAAGTTAGATCAGATGGCAAATTGGATATTGTGCTAGGTCTTTCCCTTTAGGTTTTACCCCAACAATGTTTTCATTAGTTTCGCTCACTCTCGAAATCAAGCATTTTACAGCAGGTTGGAGCAGCCTGTATCTCAGCACAGGAATAAGGTAGGGAAGAATTCTAAGGATCATTTTGACTGCCTCCAGAAGTTAGATCAGATGGCAAATTGGATTTGGTGCTAGGTCTTTCCCTTTAGGTTTTACCCCAACAATGTTTTCATTAGTTTCGCTCACTCTCGAAATCAAGCATTTTACAGCAGGTTGGAGCAGCCTGTATCTCAGCACAGGAATAAGGTAGGGAAGAATTCTAAGGATCATTTTGACTGCCTCCAGAAGTTAGATCAAATGGCCAATGGAATTTGGTGCTAGGTCTTTCCCTTTAGGTTTTACCCCAACAATGTTTTCATTAGTTTCGCTCACTCTCGAAATCAAGCATTTTACAGCAGGTTGGAGCAGCCTGCATCTCAGCACAGGAATAAGGTAGGGAAGAATTCTAAGGATCATTTTGACTGCCTCCAGAAGTTAGATCAGATGGCAAATTGGATTTGGTGCTAGGTCTTTCCCTTTAGGTTTTACCCCAACAATGTTTTCATTAGTTTCGCTCACTCTCGAAATCAAGCATTTTACAGCAGGTTGGAGCAGCCTGTATCTCAGCACAGGAATAAGGTAGGGAAGAATTCTAAGGATCATTTTGACTGCCTCCAGAAGTTAGATCAGATGGCAAATTGGATTTGGTGCTAGGTCTTTCCCTTTAGGTTTTACCCCAACAATGTTTTCATTAGTTTCGCTCACTCTCGAAATCAAGCATTTTACAGCAGGTTGGAGCAGCCTGTATCTCAGCACAGGAATAAGGTAGGGAAGAATTCAAATACTCATTTTGACTGCCTCCAGAAGATAGATCAGATGGCCAATGGAATTTGGTGCTAGGTCTTTCCCTTTAGGTTTTACCCCAACAATGTTTTCATTAGTTTCGCTCACACTCGAAATCAAGCATTTTACAGCAGGTTGGAGCAGCCTGTATCTCAGCACAGGAATAAGGTAGGGAAGAATTCAAATACTCATTTTGACTGCCTCCAGAAGTTAGATCAGATGGCCAATGCAATTTGGTGCTGGGCCTTTCCCTTTAGGTTTTACCCCAACAATGTTTTCATTAGTTTCGCTCTCTCTCGAAATCAAGCATTTTACAGCAGGTTGGAGCAGCCTGTATCTCAGCACAGGAATAAGGTAGGGAAGAATTCTAAGGATCATTTTGACTGCCTCCAGAAGTTAGATCAGATGGCAAATTGGATTTGGTGCTAGGTCTTTCCCTTTAGGTTTTACCCCAACAATGTTTTCATTAGTTTCGCTCACTCTCGAAATCAAGCATTTTACAGCAGGTTGGAGCAGCCTGTATCTCAGCACAGGAATAAGGTAGGGAAGAATTCTAAGGATCATTTTGACTGCCTCCAGAAGATAGATCAGATGGCCAATGCAATTTGGTGCTAGGTCTTTCCCTTTAGGTTTTACCCCAACAATGTTTTCATTAGTTTCGCTCACTCTCGAAATCAAGCATTTTACAGCAGGTTGGAGCAGCCTGTATCTCAGCACAGGAATAAGGTAGGGAAGAATTCAAATACTCATTTTGACTGCCTCCAGAAGTTAGATCAGATGGCAAATTGGATTTGGTGCTAGGTCTTTCCCTTTAGGTTTTACCCCAACAATGTTTTCATTAGTTTCGCTCACTCTCGAAATCAAGCATTTTACAGCAGGTTGGAGCAGCCTGTATCTCAGCACAGGAATAAGGTAGGGAAGAATTCTAAGGATCATTTTGACTGCCTCCAGAAGTTAGATCAGATGGCCAATGCAATTTGGTGCTAGGCCTTTCCCTTTAGGTTTTACCCCAACAATGTTTTCATTAGTTTCGCTCACTCTCGAAATCAAGCATTTTACAGCAGGTTGGAGCAGCCTGTATCTCAGCACAGGAATAAGGTAGGGAAGAATTCAAATACTCATTTTGACTGCCTCCAGAAGTTAGATCAGATGGCCAATGCAATTTGGTGCTAGGCCTTTCCCTTTAGGTTTTACCCCAACAATGTTTTCATTAGTTTCGCTCACTCTCGAAATCAAGCATTTTACAGCAGGTTGGAGCAGCCTGTATCTCAGCACAGGAATAAGGTAGGGAAGAATTCAAATACTCATTTTGACTGCCTCCAGAAGTTAGATCAGATGGCAAATTGGATTTGGTGCTAGGTCTTTCCCTTTAGGTTTTACCCCAACAATGTTTTCATTAGTTTCGCTCACTCTCGAAATCAAGCATTTTACAGCAGGTTGGAGCAGCCTGTATCTCAGCACAGGAATAAGGTAGGGAAGAATTCTAAGGATCATTTTGACTGCCTCCAGAAGTTAGATCAGATGGCAAATGGAATTTGGTGCTAGGTCTTTCCCTTTAGGTTTTACCCCAACAATGTTTTCATTAGTTTCGCTCACTCTCGAAATCAAGCATTTTACAGCAGGTTGGAGCAGCCTGTATCTCAGCACAGGAATAAGGTAGGGAAGAATTCTAAGGATCATTTTGACTGCCTCCAGAAGTTAGATCAGATGGCAAATTGGATTTGGTGCTAGGTCTTTCCCTTTAGGTTTTACCCCAACAATGTTTTCATTAGTTTCGCTCACTCTCGAAATCAAGCATTTTACAGCAGGTTGGAGCAGCCTGTATCTCAGCACAGGAATAAGGTAGGGAAGAATTCTAAGGATCATTTTGACTGCCTCCAGAAGTTATCAGATGGCAAATTGGATTTGGTGCTAGGTCTTTCCCTTTAGGTTTTACCCCAACAATGTTTTCATTAGTTTTGCTCACTCTCGAAATCAAGCATTTTACAGCAGGTTGGAGCAGCCTGTATCTCAGCACAGGAATAAGGTAGGGAAGAATTCTAAGGATCATTTTGACTGCCTCCAGAAGTTAGATCAGATGGCAAATGGAATTTGGTGCTAGGTCTTTCCCTTTAGGTTTTACCCCAACAATGTTTTCATTAGTTTCGCTCACTCTCGAAATCAAGCATTTTACAGCAGGTTGGAGCAGCCTGTATCTCAGCACAGGAATAAGGTAGGGAAGAATTCTAAGGATCATTTTGACTGCCTCCAGAAGTTAGATCAGATGGCAAATTGGATTTGGTGCTAGGTCTTTCCCTTTAGGTTTTACCCCAACAATGTTTTCATTAGTTTCGCTCACTCTCGAAATCAAGCATTTTACAGCAGGTTGGAGCAGCCTGTATCTCAGCACAGGAATAAGGTAGGGAAGAATTCTAAGGATCATTTTGACTGCCTCCAGAAGTTAGATCAGATGGCCAATGCAATTTGGTGCTAGGCCTTTCCCTTTAGGTTTTACCCCAACAATGTTTTCATTAGTTTCGCTCACTCTCGAAATCAAGCATTTTACAGCAGGTTGGAGCAGCCTGTATCTCAGCACAGGAATAAGGTAGGGAAGAATTCAAATACTCATTTTGACTGCCTCCAGAAGTTAGATCAGATGGCCAATGCAATTTGGTGCTAGGCCTTTCCCTTTAGGTTTTACCCCAACAATGTTTTCATTAGTTTCGCTCACTCTCGAAATCAAGCATTTTACAGCAGGTTGGAGCAGCCTGTATCTCAGCACAGGAATAAGGTAGGGAAGAATTCAAAATACTCATTTTGACTGCCTCCAGAAGTTAGATCAGATGGCAAATTGGATTTGGTGCTAGGTCTTTCCCTTTAGGTTTTTACCCCAACAATGTTTTCATTAGTTTCGCTCACTCTCGAAATCAAGCATTTTACAGCAGGTTGGAGCAGCCTGTATCTCAGCACAGGAATAAGGTAGGGAAGAATTCTAAGTATCATTTTGACTGCCTCCAGAAGTTAGATCAGATGGCAAATGGAATTTGGTGCTAGGTCTTTCCCTTTAGGTTTTACCCCAACAATGTTTTCATTAGTTTCGCTCACTCTCGAAATCAAGCATTTTACAGCAGGTTGGAGCAGCCTGTATCTCAGCACAGGAATAAGGTAGGGAAGAATTCTAAGGATCATTTTGACTGCCTCCAGAAGTTAGATCAGATGGCAAATTGGATTTGGTGCTAGGTCTTTCCCTTTAGGTTTTACCCCAACAATGTTTTCATTAGTTTCGCTCACTCTCGAAATCAAGCATTTTACAGCAGGTTGGAGCAGCCTGTATCTCAGCACAGGAATAAGGTAGGGAAGAATTCTAAGGATCATTTTGACTGCCTCCAGAAGTTAGATCAGATGGCAAATTGGATTTGGTGCTAGGTCTTTCCCTTTAGGTTTTACCCCAACAATGTTTTCATTAGTTTTGCTCACTCTCGAAATCAAGCATTTTACAGCAGGTTGGAGCAGCCTGTATCTCAGCACAGGAATAAGGTAGGGAAGAATTCTAAGGATCATTTTGACTGCCTCCAGAAGTTAGATCAGATGGCAAATGGAATTTGGTGCTAGGTCTTTCCCTTTAGGTTTTACCCCAACAATGTTTTCATTAGTTTCGCTCACTCTCGAAATCAAGCATTTTACAGCAGGTTGGAGCAGCCTGTATCTCAGCACAGGAATAAGGTAGGGAAGAATTCTAAGGATCATTTTGACTGCCTCCAGAAGTTAGATCAGATGGCAAATTGGATTTGGTGCTAGGTCTTTCCCTTTAGGTTTTACCCCAACAATGTTTTCATTAGTTTCGCTCACTCTCGAAATCAAGCATTTTACAGCAGGTTGGAGCAGCCTGTATCTCAGCACAGGAATAAGGTAGGGAAGAATTCTAAGGATCATTTTGACTGCCTCCAGAAGTTAGATCAGATGGCAAATGGAATTTGGTGCTAGGTCTTTCCCTTTAGGTTTTACCCCAACAATGTTTTCATTAGTTTCGCTCACTCTCGAAATCAAGCATTTTACAGCAGGTTGGAGCAGCCTGTATCTCAGCACAGGAATAAGGTAGGGAAGAATTCTAAGGATCATTTTGACTGCCTCCAGAAGTTAGATCAGATGGCAAATTGGATTTGGTGCTAGGTCTTTCCCTTTAGGTTTTACCCCAACAATGTTTTCATTAGTTTCGCTCACTCTCGAAATCAAGCATTTTACAGCAGGTTGGAGCAGCCTGTATCTCAGCACAGGAATAAGGTAGGGAAGAATTCTAAGGATCATTTTGACTGCCTCCAGAAGTTAGATCAGATGGCAAATTGGATTTGGTGCTAGGTCTTTCCCTTTAGGTTTTACCCCAACAATGTTTTCATTAGTTTCGCTCACTCTCGAAATCAAGCATTTTACAGCAGGTTGGAGCAGCCTGTATCTCAGCACAGGAATAAGGTAGGGAAGAATTCTAAGGATCATTTTGACTGCCTCCAGAAGTTAGATCAAATGGCCAATGGAATTTGGTGCTAGGTCTTTCCCTTTAGGTTTTACCCCAACAATGTTTTCATTAGTTTCGCTCACTCTCGAAATCAAGCATTTTACAGCAGGTTGGAGCAGCCTGCATCTCAGCACAGGAATAAGGTAGGGAAGAATTCTAAGGATCATTTTGACTGCCTCCAGAAGTTAGATCAGATGGCAAATTGGATTTGGTGCTAGGTCTTTCCCTTTAGGTTTTACCCCAACAATGTTTTCATTAGTTTCGCTCACTCTCGAAATCAAGCATTTTACAGCAGGTTGGAGCAGCCTGTATCTCAGCACAGGAATAAGGTAGGGAAGAATTCTAAGGATCATTTTGACTGCCTCCAGAAGTTAGATCAGATGGCAAAATTGGATTTGGTGCTAGGTCTTTCCCTTTAGGTTTTACCCCAACAATGTTTTCATTAGTTTCGCTCACTCTCGAAATCAAGCATTTTACAGCAGGTTGGAGCAGCCTGTATCTCAGCACAGGAATAAGGTAGGGAAGAATTCTAAGGATCATTTTGACTGCCTCCAGAAGATAGATCAGATGGGCAATGGAATTTGGTGCTAGGCCTTTCCCTTTAGGTTTTACCCCAACAATGTTTTCATTAGTTTCGCTCACTCTCAAAATCAAGCATTTTACAGCAGGTTGGAGCAGCCTGTATCTCAGCACAGGAATAAGGTAGGGAAGAATTCAAATACTCATTTGACTGCCTCCAGAAGTTAGATCAGATGGCCAATGCAATTTGGTGCTAGGCCTTTCCCTTTAGGTTTTACCCCAACAATGTTTTCATTAGTTTCGCTCACTCTCGAAATCAAGCATTTTACAGCAGGTTGGAGCAGCCTGTATCTCAGCACAGGAATAAGGTAGGGAAGAATTCTAAGGATCATTTTGACTGCCTCCAGAAGTTAGATCAGATGGCAAATGGAATTTGGTGCTAGGTCTTTCCCTTTAGGTTTTACCCCAACAATGTTTTCATTAGTTTCGCTCACTCTCGAAATCAAGCATTTTACAGCAGGTTGGAGCAGCCTGTATCTCAGCACAGGAATAAGGTAGGGAAGAATTCTAAGGATCATTTTGACTGCCTCCAGAAGTTAGATCAGATGGCAAATTGGATTTGGTGCTAGGTCTTTCCCTTTAGGTTTTACCCCAACAATGTTTTCATTAGTTTCGCTCACTCTCGAAATCAAGCATTTTACAGCAGGTTGGAGCAGCCTGTATCTCAGCACAGGAATAAGGTAGGGAAGAATTCTAAGGATCATTTTGACTGCCTCCAGAAGTTAGATCAGATGGCAAATTGGATTTGGTGCTAGGTCTTTCCCTTTAGGTTTTACCCCAACAATGTTTTCATTAGTTTTGCTCACTCTCGAAATCAAGCATTTTACAGCAGGTTGGAGCAGCCTGTATCTCAGCACAGGAATAAGGTAGGGAAGAATTCTAAGGATCATTTTGACTGCCTCCAGAAGTTAGATCAGATGGCAAATTGGATTTGGTGCTAGGTCTTTCCCTTTAGGTTTTACCCCAACAATGTTTTCATTAGTTTCGCTCACTCTCGAAATCAAGCATTTTACAGCAGGTTGGAGCAGCCTGTATCTCAGCACAGGAATAAGGTAGGGAAGAATTCTAAGGATCATTTTGACTGCCTCCAGAAGTTAGATCAGATGGCCAATGGAATTTGGTGCTAGGTCTTTCCCTTTAGGTTTTACCCCAACAATGTTTTCATTAGTTTCGCTCACTCTCGAAATCAAGCATTTTACAGCAGGTTGGAGCAGCCTGTATCTCAGCACAGGAATAAGGTAGGGAAGAATTCAAATACTCATTTTGACTGCCTCCAGAAGTTAGATCAGATGGCAAATTGGATTTGGTGCTAGGTCTTTCCCTTTAGGTTTTACCCCAACAATGTTTTCATTAGTTTCGCTCACTCTCGAAATCAAGCATTTTACAGCAGGTTGGAGCAGCCTGTATCTCAGCACAGGAATAAGGTAGGGAAGAATTCTAAGGATCATTTTGACTGCCTCCAGAAGTTAGATCAGATGGCAAATTGGATTTGGTGCTAGGTCTTTCCCTTTAGGTTTTACCCCAACAATGTTTTCATTAGTTTCGCTCACTCTCGAAATCAAGCATTTTACAGCAGGTTGGAGCAGCCTGCATCTCAGCACAGGAATAAGGTAGGGAAGAATTCTAAGGATCATTTTGACTGCCTCCAGAAGTTAGATCAGATGGCAAATTGGATTTGGTGCTAGGTCTTTCCCTTTAGGTTTTACCCCAACAATGTTTTCATTAGTTTCGCTCACTCTCGAAATCAAGCATTTTACAGCAGGTTGGAGCAGCCTGTATCTCAGCACAGGAATAAGGTAGGGAAGAATTCTAAGGATCATTTTGACTGCCTCCAGAAGTTAGATCAGATGGCAAATTGGATTTGGTGCTAGGTCTTTCCCTTTAGGTTTTACCCCAACAATGTTTTCATTAGTTTCGCTCACTCTCGAAATCAAGCATTTTACAGCAGGTTGGAGCAGCCTGTATCTCAGCACAGGAATAAGGTAGGGAAGAATTCTAAGGATCATTTTGACTGCCTCCAGAAGATAGATCAGATGGGCAATGGAATTTGGTGCTAGGCCTTTCCCTTTAGGTTTTACCCCAACAATGTTTTCATTAGTTTCGCTCACTCTCAAAATCAAGCATTTTACAGCAGGTTGGAGCAGCCTGTATCTCAGCACAGGAATAAGGTAGGGAAGAATTCAAATACTCATTTTGACTGCCTCCAGAAGTTAGATCAGATGGCCAATGCAATTTGGTGCTAGGCCTTTCCCTTTAGGTTTTACCCCAACAATGTTTTCATTAGTTTCGCTCACTCTCGAAATCAAGCATTTTACAGCAGGTTGGAGCAGCCTGTATCTCAGCACAGGAATAAGGTAGGGAAGAATTCTAAGGATCATTTTGACTGCCTCCAGAAGTTAGATCAGATGGCAAATGGAATTTGGTGCTAGGTCTTTCCCTTTAGGTTTTACCCCAACAATGTTTTCATTAGTTTCGCTCACTCTCGAAATCAAGCATTTTACAGCAGGTTGGAGCAGCCTGTATCTCAGCACAGGAATAAGGTAGGGAAGAATTCTAAGGATCATTTTGACTGCCTCCAGAAGTTAGATCAGATGGCAAATTGGATTTGGTGCTAGGTCTTTCCCTTTAGGTTTTACCCCAACAATGTTTTCATTAGTTTCGCTCACTCTCGAAATCAAGCATTTTACAGCAGGTTGGAGCAGCCTGTATCTCAGCACAGGAATAAGGTAGGGAAGAATTCTAAGGATCATTTTGACTGCCTCCAGAAGTTAGATCAGATGGCAAATTGGATTTGGTGCTAGGTCTTTCCCTTTAGGTTTTACCCCAACAATGTTTTCATTAGTTTTGCTCACTCTCGAAATCAAGCATTTTACAGCAGGTTGGAGCAGCCTGTATCTCAGCACAGGAATAAGGTAGGGAAGAATTCTAAGGATCATTTTGACTGCCTCCAGAAGTTAGATCAGATGGCAAATTGGATTTGGTGCTAGGTCTTTCCCTTTAGGTTTTACCCCAACAATGTTTTCATTAGTTTCGCTCACTCTCGAAATCAAGCATTTTACAGCAGGTTGGAGCAGCCTGTATCTCAGCACAGGAATAAGGTAGGGAAGAATTCTAAGGATCATTTTGACTGCCTCCAGAAGTTAGATCAGATGGCCAATGGAATTTGGTGCTAGGTCTTTCCCTTTAGGTTTTACCCCAACAATGTTTTCATTAGTTTCGCTCACTCTCGAAATCAAGCATTTTACAGCAGGTTGGAGCAGCCTGTATCTCAGCACAGGAATAAGGTAGGGAAGAATTCAAATACTCATTTTGACTGCCTCCAGAAGTTAGATCAGATGGCAAATTGGATTTGGTGCTAGGTCTTTCCCTTTAGGTTTTACCCCAACAATGTTTTCATTAGTTTCGCTCACTCTCGAAATCAAGCATTTTACAGCAGGTTGGAGCAGCCTGTATCTCAGCACAGGAATAAGGTAGGGAAGAATTCTAAGGATCATTTTGACTGCCTCCAGAAGTTAGATCAGATGGCAAATTGGATTTGGTGCTAGGTCTTTCCCTTTAGGTTTTACCCCAACAATGTTTTCATTAGTTTCGCTCACTCTCGAAATCAAGCATTTTACAGCAGGTTGGAGCAGCCTGTATCTCAGCACAGGAATAAGGTAGGGAAGAATTCTAAGGATCATTTTGACTGCCTCCAGAAGTTAGATCAGATGGCCAATGGAATTTGGTGCTAGGTCTTTCCCTTTAGGTTTTACCCCAACAATGTTTTCATTAGTTTTGCTCACTCTCGAAATCAAGCATTTTACAGCAGGTTGGAGCAGCCTGTATCTCAGCACAGGAATAAGGTAGGGAAGAATTCTAAGGATCATTTTGACTGCCTCCAGAAGTTAGATCAGATGGCCAATGCAATTTGGTGCTAGGCCTTTCCCTTTAGGTTTTACCCCAACAATGTTTTCATTAGTTTCGCTCACTCTCGAAATCAAGCATTTTACAGCAGGTTGGAGCAGCCTGTATCTCAGCACAGGAATAAGGTAGGGAAGAATTCAAATACTCATTTTGACTGCCTCCAGAAGTTAGATGAGATGGCCAATGCAATTTGGTGCTAGGCCTTTCCCTTTAGGTTTTACCCCAACAATGTTTTCATTAGTTTCGCTCACTCTCGAAATCAAGCATTTTACAGCAGGTTGGAGCAGCCTGTATCTCAGCACAGGAATAAGGTAGGGAAGAATTCTAAGGATCATTTTGACTGCCTCCAGAAGTTAGATCAGATGGCAAATTGGATTTGGTGCTAGGTCTTTCCCTTTAGGTTTTACCCCAACAATGTTTTCATTAGTTTCGCTCACTCTCGAAATCAAGCATTTTACAGCAGGTTGGAGCAGCCTGTATCTCAGCACAGGAATAAGGTAGGGAAGAATTCTAAGGATCATTTTGACTGCCTCCAGAAGTTAGATCAGATGGCAAATTGGATTTGGTGCTAGGTCTTTCCCTTTAGGTTTTACCCCAACAATGTTTTCATTAGTTTCGCTCACTCTCGAAATCAAGCATTTTACAGCAGGTTGGAGCAGCCTGTATCTCAGCACAGGAATAAGGTAGGGAAGAATTCTAAGGATCATTTTGACTGCCTCCAGAAGTTAGATCAGATGGCAAATTGGATTTGGTGCTAGGTCTTTCCCTTTAGGTTTTACCCCAACAATGTTTTCATTAGTTTCGCTCACTCTCGAAATCAAGCATTTTACAGCAGGTTGGAGCAGCCTGTATCTCAGCACAGGAATAAGGTAGGGAAGAATTCTAAGGATCATTTTGACTGCCTCCAGAAGTTGGATCAGATGGCAAATTGGATTTGGTGCTAGGTCTTTCCCTTTAGGTTTTACCCCAACAATGTTTTCATTAGTTTTGCTCACTCTCGAAATCAAGCATTTTACAGCAGGTTGGAGCAGCCTGTATCTCAGCACAGGAATAAGGTAGGGAAGAATTCAAATACTCATTTTGACTGCCTCCAGAAGTTAGATCAGATGGCCAATGCAATTTGGTGCTAGGCCTTTCCCTTTAGGTTTTACCCCAACAATGTTTTCATTAGTTTCGCTCACTCTCGAAATCAAGCATTTTACAGCAGGTTGGAGCAGCCTGTATCTCAGCACAGGAATAAGGTAGGGAAGAATTCAAATACTCATTTTGACTGCCTCCAGAAGTTAGATCAGATGGCCAATGCAATTTGGTGCTAGGCCTTTCCCTTTAGGTTTTACCCCAACAATGTTTTCATTAGTTTCGCTCACTCTCGAAATCAAGCATTTTACAGCAGGTTGGAGCAGCCTGTATCTCAGCACAGGAATAAGGTAGGGAAGAATTCTAAGGATCATTTTGACTGCCTCCAGAAGTTAGATCAGATGGCAAATTGGATTTGGTGCTAGGTCTTTCCCTTTAGGTTTTACCCCAACAATGTTTTCATTAGTTTCGCTCACTCTCGAAATCAAGCATTTTACAGCAGGTTGGAGCAGCCTGTATCTCAGCACAGGAATAAGGTAGGGAAGAATTCTAAGGATCATTTTGACTGCCTCCAGAAGTTAGATCAGATGGCAAATTGGATTTGGTGCTAGGTCTTTCCCTTTAGGTTTTACCCCAACAATGTTTTCATTAGTTTCGCTCACTCTCGAAATCAAGCATTTTACAGCAGGTTGGAGCAGCCTGTATCTCAGCACAGGAATAAGGTAGGGAAGAATTCTAAGGATCATTTTGACTGCCTCCAGAAGTTAGATCAGATGGCAAATTGGATTTGGTGCTAGGTCTTTCCCTTTAGGTTTTACCCCAACAATGTTTTCATTAGTTTCGCTCACTCTCGAAATCAAGCATTTTACAGCAGGTTGGAGCAGCCTGTATCTCAGCACAGGAATAAGGTAGGGAAGAATTCTGAGGATCATTTTGACTGCCTCCAGAAGTTAGATCAGATGGCCAATGGAATTTGGTGCTAGGTCTTTCCCTTTAGGTTTTACCCCAACAATGTTTTCATTAGTTTCGCTCACTCTCGAAATCAAGCATTTTACAGCAGGTTGGAGCAGCCTGTATCTCAGCACAGGAATAAGGTAGGGAAGAATTCTAAGGATCATTTTGACTGCCTCCAGAAGTTAGATCAGATGGCAAATTGGATTTGGTGCTAGGTCTTTCCCTTTAGGTTTTACCCCAACAATGTTTTCATTAGTTTCGCTCACTCTCGAAATCAAGCATTTTACAGCAGGTTGGAGCAGCCTGTATCTCAACACAGGAATAAGGTAGGGAAGAATTCTAAGGATCATTTTGACTGCCTCCAGAAGTTAGATCAGATGGCAAATTGGATTTGGTGCTAGGTCTTTCTCTTTAGGTTTTACCCCAACAATGTTTTCATTAGTTTCGCTCACTCTCAAAATCAAGCATTTTACAGCAGGTTGGAGCAGCCTGTATCTCAGCACAGGAATAAGGTAGGGAAGAATTCTAAGGATCATTTTGACTGCCTCCAGAAGTTAGATCAGATGGCAAATTGGATTTGGTGCTAGGTCTTTCCCTTTAGGTTTTACCCCAACAATGTTTTCATTAGTTTCGCTCACTCTCGAAATCAAGCATTTTACAGCAGGTTGGAGCAGCCTGCATCTCAGCACAGGAATAAGGTAGGGAAGAATTCTAAGGATCATTTTGACTGCCTCCAGAAGTTAGATCAGATGGCAAATTGGATTTGGTGCTAGGTCTTTCCCTTTAGGTTTTACCCCAACAATGTTTTCATTAGTTTCGCTCACTCTCGAAATCAAGCATTTTACAGCAGGTTGGAGCAGCCTGTATCTCAGCACAGGAATAAGGTAGGGAAGAATTCTAAGGATCATTTTGACTGCCTCCAGAAGTTAGATCAGATGGCAAATTGGATATTGTGCTAGGTCTTTCCCTTTAGGTTTTACCCCAACAATGTTTTCATTAGTTTCGCTCACTCTCGAAATCAAGCATTTTACAGCAGGTTGGAGCAGCCTGTATCTCAGCACAGGAATAAGGTAGGGAAGAATTCTAAGGATCATTTTGACTGCCTCCAGAAGTTAGATCAGATGGCAAATTGGATTTGGTGCTAGGTCTTTCCCTTTAGGTTTTACCCCAACAATGTTTTCATTAGTTTCGCTCACTCTCGAAATCAAGCATTTTACAGCAGGTTGGAGCAGCCTGTATCTCAGCACAGGAATAAGGTAGGGAAGAATTCTAAGGATCATTTTGACTGCCTCCAGAAGTTAGATCAAATGGCCAATGGAATTTGGTGCTAGGTCTTTCCCTTTAGGTTTTACCCCAACAATGTTTTCATTAGTTTCGCTCACTCTCGAAATCAAGCATTTTACAGCAGGTTGGAGCAGCCTGCATCTCAGCACAGGAATAAGGTAGGGAAGAATTCTAAGGATCATTTTGACTGCCTCCAGAAGTTAGATCAGATGGCAAATTGGATTTGGTGCTAGGTCTTTCCCTTTAGGTTTTACCCCAACAATGTTTTCATTAGTTTCGCTCACTCTCGAAATCAAGCATTTTACAGCAGGTTGGAGCAGCCTGTATCTCAGCACAGGAATAAGGTAGGGAAGAATTCTAAGGATCATTTTGACTGCCTCCAGAAGTTAGATCAGATGGCAAATTGGATTTGGTGCTAGGTCTTTCCCTTTAGGTTTTACCCCAACAATGTTTTCATTAGTTTCGCTCACTCTCGAAATCAAGCATTTTACAGCAGGTTGGAGCAGCCTGTATCTCAGCACAGGAATAAGGTAGGGAAGAATTCAAATACTCATTTTGACTGCCTCCAGAAGATAGATCAGATGGCCAATGGAATTTGGTGCTAGGTCTTTCCCTTTAGGTTTTACCCCAACAATGTTTTCATTAGTTTCGCTCACACTCGAAATCAAGCATTTTACAGCAGGTTGGAGCAGCCTGTATCTCAGCACAGGAATAAGGTAGGGAAGAATTCAAATACTCATTTTGACTGCCTCCAGAAGTTAGATCAGATGGCCAATGCAATTTGGTGCTGGGCCTTTCCCTTTAGGTTTTACCCCAACAATGTTTTCATTAGTTTCGCTCACTCTCGAAATCAAGCATTTTACAGCAGGTTGGAGCAGCCTGTATCTCAGCACAGGAATAAGGTAGGGAAGAATTCTAAGGATCATTTTGACTGCCTCCAGAAGTTAGATCAGATGGCAAATTGGATTTGGTGCTAGGTCTTTCCCTTTAGGTTTTACCCCAACAATGTTTTCATTAGTTTCGCTCACTCTCGAAATCAAGCATTTTACAGCAGGTTGGAGCAGCCTGTATCTCAGCACAGGAATAAGGTAGGGAAGAATTCTAAGGATCATTTTGACTGCCTCCAGAAGATAGATCAGATGGCCAATGGAATTTGGTGCTAGGTCTTTCCCTTTAGGTTTTACCCCAACAATGTTTTCATTAGTTTCGCTCACTCTCGAAATCAAGCATTTTACAGCAGGTTGGAGCAGCCTGTATCTCAGCACAGGAATAAGGTAGGGAAGAATTCAAATACTCATTTTGACTGCCTCCAGAAGTTAGATCAGATGGCAAATTGGATTTGGTGCTAGGTCTTTACCTTTAGGTTTTACCCCAACAATGTTTTCATTAGTTTCGCTCACTCTCGAAATCAAGCATTTTACAGCAGGTTGGAGCAGCCTGTATCTCAGCACAGGAATAAGGTAGGGAAGAATTCTAAGGATCATTTTGACTGCCTCCAGAAGTTAGATCAGATGGCCAATGCAATTTTGTGCTAGGCCTTTCCCTTTAGGTTTTACCCCAACAATGTTTTCATTAGTTTCGCTCACTCTCGAAATCAAGCATTTTACAGCAGGTTGGAGCAGCCTGTATCTCAGCACAGGAATAAGGTAGGGAAGAATTCAAATACTCATTTTGACTGCCTCCAGAAGTTAGATCAGATGGCCAATGCAATTTGGTGCTAGGTCTTTCCCTTTAGGTTTTACCCCAACAATGTTTTCATTAGTTTCGCTCACTCTCGAAATCAAGCATTTTACAGCAGGTTGGAGCAGCCTGTATCTCAGCACAGGAATAAGGTAGGGAAGAATTCAAATACTCATTTTGACTGCCTCCAGAAGTTAGATCAGATGGCAAATTGGATTTGGTGCTAGGTCTTTCCCTTTAGGTTTTACCCCAACAATGTTTTCATTAGTTTCGCTCACTCTCGAAATCAAGCATTTTACAGCAGGTTGGAGCAGCCTGTATCTCAGCACAGGAATAAGGTAGGGAAGAATTCTAAGGATCATTTTGACTGCCTCCAGAAGTTAGATCAGATGGCAAATGGAATTTGGTGCTAGGTCTTTCCCTTTAGGTTTTACCCCAACAATGTTTTCATTAGTTTCGCTCACTCTCGAAATCAAGCATTTTACAGCAGGTTGGAGCAGCCTGTATCTCAGCACAGGAATAAGGTAGGGAAGAATTCTAAGGATCATTTTGACTGCCTCCAGAAGTTAGATCAGATGGCAAATTGGATTTGGTGCTAGGTCTTTCCCTTTAGGTTTTACCCCAACAATGTTTTCATTAGTTTCGCTCACTCTCGAAATCAAGCATTTTACAGCAGGTTGGAGCAGCCTGTATCTCAGCACAGGAATAAGGTAGGGAAGAATTCTAAGGATCATTTTGACTGCCTCCAGAAGTTAGATCAGATGGCAAATTGGATTTGGTGCTAGGTCTTTCCCTTTAGGTTTTACCCCAACAATGTTTTCATTAGTTTCGCTCACTCTCGAAATCAAGCATTTTACAGCAGGTTGGAGCAGCCTGTATCTCAGCACAGGAATAAGGTAGGGAAGAATTCTAAGGATCATTTTGACTGCCTCCAGAAGTTAGATCAGATGGCAAATGGAATTTGGTGCTAGGTCTTTCCCTTTAGGTTTTACCCCAACAATGTTTTCATTAGTTTCGCTCACTCTCGAAATCAAGCATTTTACAGCAGGTTGGAGCAGCCTGTATCTCAGCACAGGAATAAGGTAGGGAAGAATTCTAAGGATCATTTTGACTGCCTCCAGAAGTTAGATCAGATGGCAAATTGGATTTGGTGCTAGGTCTTTCCCTTTAGGTTTTACCCCAACAATGTTTTCATTAGTTTCGCTCACTCTCGAAATCAAGCATTTTACAGCAGGTTGGAGCAGCCTGTATCTCAGCACAGGAATAAGGTAGGGAAGAATTCAAATACTCATTTTGACTGCCTCCAGAAGTTAGATCAGATGGCAAATTGGATTTGGTGCTAGGTCTTTCCCTTTAGGTTTTACCCCAACAATGTTTTCATTAGTTTCGCTCACTCTCGAAATCAAGCATTTTACAGCAGGTTGGAGCAGCCTGTATCTCAGCACAGGAATAAGGTAGGGAAGAATTCTAAGGATCATTTTGACTGCCTCCAGAAGTTAGATCAGATGGCAAATTGGATTTGGTGCTAGGTCTTTCCCTTTAGGTTTTACCCCAACAATGTTTTCATTAGTTTTGCTCACTCTCGAAATCAAGCATTTTACAGCAGGTTGGAGCAGCCTGTATCTCAGCACAGGAATAAGGTAGGGAAGAATTCTAAGGATCATTTTGACTGCCTCCAGAAGTTAGATCAGATGGCCAATGCAATTTGGTGCTAGGCCTTTCCCTTTAGGTTTTACCCCAACAATGTTTTCATTAGTTTCGCTCACTCTCGAAATCAAGCATTTTACAGCAGGTTGGAGCAGCCTGTATCTCAGCACAGGAATAAGGTAGGGAAGAATTCAAATACTCATTTTGACTGCCTCCAGAAGTTAGATGAGATGGCCAATGCAATTTGGTGCTAGGCCTTTCCCTTTAGGTTTTACCCCAACAATGTTTTCATTAGTTTCGCTCACTCTCGAAATCAAGCATTTTACAGCAGGTTGGAGCAGCCTGTATCTCAGCACAGGAATAAGGTAGGGAAGAATTCTAAGGATCATTTTGACTGCCTCCAGAAGTTAGATCAGATGGCAAATTGGATTTGGTGCTAGGTCTTTCCCTTTAGGTTTTACCCCAGCAATGTTTTCATTAGTTTCGCTCACTCTCGAAATCAAGCATTTTACAGCAGGTTGGAGCAGCCTGTATCTCAGCACAGGAATAAGGTAGGGAAGAATTCTAAGGATCATTTTGACTGCCTCCAGAAGTTAGATCAGATGGCAAATTGGATTTGGTGCTAGGTCTTTCCCTTTAGGTTTTACCCCAACAATGTTTTCATTAGTTTCGCTCACTCTCGAAATCAAGCATTTTACAGCAGGTTGGAGCAGCCTGTATCTCAGCACAGGAATAAGGTAGGGAAGAATTCAAATACTCATTTTGACTGCCTCCAGAAGTTAGATCAGATGGCAAATTGGATTTGGTGCTAGGTCTTTCCCTTTAGGTTTTACCCCAACAATGTTTTCATTAGTTTCGCTCACTCTCGAAATCAAGCATTTTACAGCAGGTTGGAGCAGCCTGTATCTCAGCACAGGAATAAGGTAGGGAAGAATTCTAAGGATCATTTTGACTGCCTCCAGAAGTTAGATCAGATGGCAAATTGGATTTGGTGCTAGGTCTTTCCCTTTAGGTTTTACCCCAACAATGTTTTCATTAGTTTCGCTCACTCTCGAAATCAAGCATTTTACAGCAGGTTGGAGCAGCCTGTATCTCAGCACAGGAATAAGGTAGGGAAGAATTCAAATACTCATTTTGACTGCCTCCAGAAGTTAGATCAGATGGCAAATTGGATTTGGTGCTAGGTCTTTCCCTTTAGGTTTTACCCCAACAATGTTTTCATTAGTTTCGCTCACTCTCGAAATCAAGCATTTTACAGCAGGTTGGAGCAGCCTGTATCTCAGCACAGGAATAAGGTAGGGAAGAATTCTAAGGATCATTTTGACTGCCTCCAGAAGTTAGATCAGATGGCAAATTGGATTTGGTGCTAGGTCTTTCCCTTTAGGTTTTACCCCAACAATGTTTTCATTAGTTTTGCTCACTCTCGAAATCAAGCATTTTACAGCAGGTTGGAGCAGCCTGTATCTCAGCACAGGAATAAGGTAGGGAAGAATTCTAAGGATCATTTTGACTGCCTCCAGAAGTTAGATCAGATGGCCAATGCAATTTGGTGCTAGGCCTTTCCCTTTAGGTTTTACCCCAACAATGTTTTCATTAGTTTCGCTCACTCTCGAAATCAAGCATTTTACAGCAGGTTGGAGCAGCCTGTATCTCAGCACAGGAATAAGGTAGGGAAGAATTCAAATACTCATTTTGACTGCCTCCAGAAGTTAGATGAGATGGCCAATGCAATTTGGTGCTAGGCCTTTCCCTTTAGGTTTTACCCCAACAATGTTTTCATTAGTTTCGCTCACTCTCGAAATCAAGCATTTTACAGCAGGTTGGAGCAGCCTGTATCTCAGCACAGGAATAAGGTAGGGAAGAATTCTAAGGATCATTTTGACTGCCTCCAGAAGTTAGATCAGATGGCAAATTGGATTTGGTGCTAGGTCTTTCCCTTTAGGTTTTACCCCAACAATGTTTTCATTAGTTTCGCTCACTCTCGAAATCAAGCATTTTACAGCAGGTTGGAGCAGCCTGTATCTCAGCACAGGAATAAGGTAGGGAAGAATTCTAAGGATCATTTTGACTGCCTCCAGAAGTTAGATCAGATGGCAAATTGGATTTGGTGCTAGGTCTTTCCCTTTAGGTTTTACCCCAACAATGTTTTCATTAGTTTCGCTCACTCTCGAAATCAAGCATTTTACAGCAGGTTGGAGCAGCCTGTATCTCAGCACAGGAATAAGGTAGGGAAGAATTCAAATACTCATTTTGACTGCCTCCAGAAGTTAGATCAGATGGCAAATTGGATTTGGTGCTAGGTCTTTCCCTTTAGGTTTTACCCCAACAATGTTTTCATTAGTTTCGCTCACTCTCGAAATCAAGCATTTTACAGCAGGTTGGAGCAGCCTGTATCTCAGCACAGGAATAAGGTAGGGAAGAATTCTAAGGATCATTTTGACTGCCTCCAGAAGTTAGATCAGATGGCCAATGGAATTTGGTGCTAGGTCTTTCCCTTTAGGTTTTACCCCAACAATGTTTTCATTAGTTTCGCTCACTCTCGAAATCAAGCATTTTACAGCAGGTTGGAGCAGCCTGTATCTCAGCACAGGAATAAGGTAGGGAAGAATTCTAAGGATCATTTTGACTGCCTCCAGAAGTTAGATCAGATGGCAAATTGGATTTGGTGCTAGGTCTTTCCCTTTAGGTTTTACCCCAACAATGTTTTCATTAGTTTCGCTCACTCTCGAAATCAAGCATTTTACAGCAGGTTGGAGCAGCCTGTATCTCAGCACAGGAATAAGGTAGGGAAGAATTCTAAGGATCATTTTGACTGCCTCCAGAAGTTAGATCAGATGGCAAATTGGATTTGGTGCTAGGTCTTTCCCTTTAGGTTTTACCCCAACAATGTTTTCATTAGTTTCGCTCACTCTCGAAATCAAGCATTTTACAGCAGGTTGGAGCAGCCTGTATCTCAGCACAGGAATAAGGTAGGGAAGAATTCTAAGGATCATTTTGACTGCCTCCAGAAGTTAGATCAGATGGCAAATTGGATTTGGTGCTAGGTCTTTCCCTTTAGGTTTTACCCCAACAATGTTTTCATTAGTTTTGCTCACTCTCGAAATCAAGCATTTTACAGCAGGTTGGAGCAGCCTGTATCTCAGCACAGGAATAAGGTAGGGAAGAATTCAAATACTCATTTTGACTGCCTCCAGAAGTTAGATGAGATGGCCAATGCAATTTGGTGCTAGGCCTTTCCCTTTAGGTTTTACCCCAACAATGTTTTCATTAGTTTCGCTCACTCTCGAAATCAAGCATTTTACAGCAGGTTGGAGCAGCCTGTATCTCAGCACAGGAATAAGGTAGGGAAGAATTCTAAGGATCATTTTGACTGCCTCCAGAAGTTAGATCAGATGGCAAATTGGATTTGGTGCTAGGTCTTTCCCTTTAGGTTTTACCCCAACAATGTTTTCATTAGTTTCGCTCACTCTCGAAATCAAGCATTTTACAGCAGGTTGGAGCAGCCTGTATCTCAGCACAGGAATAAGGTAGGGAAGAATTCTAAGGATCATTTTGACTGCCTCCAGAAGTTAGATCAGATGGCAAATTGGATTTGGTGCTAGGTCTTTCCCTTTAGGTTTTACCCCAACAATGTTTTCATTAGTTTCGCTCACTCTCGAAATCAAGCATTTTACAGCAGGTTGGAGCAGCCTGTATCTCAGCACAGGAATAAGGTAGGGAAGAATTCTAAGGATCATTTTGACTGCCTCCAGAAGTTAGAGCAGATGGCAAATTGGATTTGGTGCTAGGTCTTTACCTTTAGGTTTTACCCCAACAATGTTTTCATTAGTTTCGCTCACTCTCGAAATCAAGCATTTTACAGCAGGTTGGAGCAGCCTGTATCTCAGCACAGGAATAAGGTAGGGAAGAATTCTAAGGATCATTTTGACTGCCTCCAGAAGTTAGATCAGATGGCAAATTGGATTTGGTGCTAGGTCTTTCCCTTTAGGTTTTACCCCAACAATGTTTTCATTAGTTTCGCTCACTCTCGAAATCAAGCATTTTACAGCAGGTTGGAGCAGCCTGTATCTCAGCACAGGAATAAGGTAGGGAAGAATTCAAATACTCATTTTGACTGCCTCCAGAAGTTAGATCAGATGGCAAATTGGATTTGGTGCTAGGTCTTTCCCTTTAGGTTTTACCCCAACAATGTTTTCATTAGTTTCGCTCACTCTCGAAATCAAGCATTTTACAGCAGGTTGGAGCAGCCTGTATCTCAGCACAGGAATAAGGTAGGGAAGAATTCTAAGGATCATTTTGACTGCCTCCAGAAGTTAGATCAGATGGCAAATTGGATTTGGTGCTAGGTCTTTCCCTTTAGGTTTTACCCCAACAATGTTTTCATTAGTTTCGCTCACTCTCGAAATCAAGCATTTTACAGCAGGTTGGAGCAGCCTGTATCTCAGCACAGGAATAAGGTAGGGAAGAATTCTAAGGATCATTTTGACTGCCTCCAGAAGTTAGATCAGATGGCAAATTGGATTTGGTGCTAGGTCTTTCCCTTTAGGTTTTACCCCAACAATGTTTTCATTAGTTTCGCTCACTCTCGAAATCAAGCATTTTACAGCAGGTTGGAGCAGCCTGTATCTCAGCACAGGAATAAGGTAGGGAAGAATTCTAAGGATCATTTTGACTGCCTCCAGAAGTTAGATCAGATGGCAAATTGGATTTGGTGCTAGGTCTTTCCCTTTAGGTTTTACCCCAACAATGTTTTCATTAGTTTCGCTCACTCTCGAAATCAAGCATTTTACAGCAGGTTGGAGCAGCCTGTATCTCAGCACAGGAATAAGGTAGGGAAGAATTCTAAGGATCATTTTGACTGCCTCCAGAAGTTAGATCAGATGGCAAATTGGATTTGGTGCTAGGTCTTTCCCTTTAGGTTTTACCCCAACAATGTTTTCATTAGTTTCGCTCACTCTCGAAATCAAGCATTTTACAGCAGGTTGGAGCAGCCTGTATCTCAGCACAGGAATAAGGTAGGGAAGAATTCAAATACTCATTTTGACTGCCTCCAGAAGATAGATCAGATGGCCAATGGAATTTGGTGCTAGGTCTTTCCCTTTAGGTTTTACCCCAACAATGTTTTCATTAGTTTCGCTCACACTCGAAATCAAGCATTTTACAGCAGGTTGGAGCAGCCTGTATCTCAGCACAGGAATAAGGTAGGGAAGAATTCAAATACTCATTTTGACTGCCTCCAGAAGTTAGATCAGATGGCCAATGCAATTTGGTGCTGGGCCTTTCCCTTTAGGTTTTACCCCAACAATGTTTTCATTAGTTTCGCTCACTCTCGAAATCAAGCATTTTACAGCAGGTTGGAGCAGCCTGTATCTCAGCACAGGAATAAGGTAGGGAAGAATTCTAAGGATCATTTTGACTGCCTCCAGAAGTTAGATCAGATGGCAAATTGGATTTGGTGCTAGGTCTTTCCCTTTAGGTTTTACCCCAACAATGTTTTCATTAGTTTCGCTCACTCTCGAAATCAAGCATTTTACAGCAGGTTGGAGCAGCCTGTATCTCAGCACAGGAATAAGGTAGGGAAGAATTCTAAGGATCATTTTGACTGCCTCCAGAAGATAGATCAGATGGCCAATGGAATTTGGTGCTAGGTCTTTCCCTTTAGGTTTTACCCCAACAATGTTTTCATTAGTTTCGCTCACTCTCGAAATCAAGCATTTTACAGCAGGTTGGAGCAGCCTGTATCTCAGCACAGGAATAAGGTAGGGAAGAATTCAAATACTCATTTTGACTGCCTCCAGAAGTTAGATCAGATGGCAAATTGGATTTGGTGCTAGGTCTTTCCCTTTAGGTTTTACCCCAACAATGTTTTCATTAGTTTCGCTCACTCTCGAAATCAAGCATTTTACAGCAGGTTGGAGCAGCCTGTATCTCAGCACAGGAATAAGGTAGGGAAGAATTCTAAGGATCATTTTGACTGCCTCCAGAAGTTAGATCGGATGGCAAATGGAATTTGGTGCTAGGTCTTTCCCTTTAGGTTTTACCCCAACAATGTTTTCATTAGTTTCGCTCACTCTCGAAATCAAGCATTTTACAGCAGGTTGGAGCAGCCTGTATCTCAGCACAGGAATAAGGTAGGGAAGAATTCTAAGGATCATTTTGACTGCCTCCAGAAGTTAGATCAGATGGCAAATTGGATTTGGTGCTAGGTCTTTCCCTTTAGGTTTTACCCCAACAATGTTTTCATTAGTTTCGCTCACTCTCGAAATCAAGCATTTTACAGCAGGTTGGAGCAGCCTGTATCTCAGCACAGGAATAAGGTAGGGAAGAATTCTAAGGATCATTTTGACTGCCTCCAGAAGTTAGATCAGATGGCCAATGCAATTTTGTGCTAGGCCTTTCCCTTTAGGTTTTACCCCAACAATGTTTTCATTAGTTTCGCTCACTCTCGAAATCAAGCATTTTACTGCAGGTTGGAGCAGCCTGTATCTCAGCACAGGAATAAGGTAGGGAAGAATTCAAATACTCATTTTGACTGCCTCCAGAAGTTAGATCAGATGGCCAATGCAATTTGGTGCTAGGCCTTTCCCTTTAGGTTTTACCCCAACAATGTTTTCATTAGTTTCGCTCACTCTCGAAATCAAGCATTTTACAGCAGGTTGGAGCAGCCTGTATCTCAGCACAGGAATAAGGTAGGGAAGAATTCTAAGGATCATTTTGACTGCCTCCAGAAGTTAGATCAGATGGCCAATGCAATTTGGTGCTAGGCCTTTCCCTTTAGGTTTTACCCCAACAATGTTTTCATTAGTTTCGCTCACTCTCGAAATCAAGCATTTTACAGCAGGTTGGAGCAGCCTGTATCTCAGCACAGGAATAAGGTAGGGAAGAATTCAAATACTCATTTTGACTGCCTCCAGAAGTTAGATCAGATGGCCAATGCAATTTGGTGCTAGGCCTTTCCCTTTAGGTTTTACCCCAACAATGTTTTCATTAGTTTCGCTCACTCTCGAAATCAAGCATTTTACAGCAGGTTGGAGCAGCCTGTATCTCAGCACAGGAATAAGGTAGGGAAGAATTCTAAGGATCATTTTGACTGCCTCCAGAAGTTAGATCAGATGGCAAATTGGATTTGGTGCTAGGTCTTTCCCTTTAGGTTTTACCCCAACACTGTTTTCATTAGTTTCGCTCACTCTCGAAATCAAGCATTTTACAGCAGGTTGGAGCAGCCTGTATCTCAGCACAGGAATAAGGTAGGGAAGAATTCTAAGGATCATTTTGACTGCCTCCAGAAGTTAGATCAGATGGCAAATTGTATTTGGTGCTAGGTCTTTCCCTTTAGGTTTTACCCCAACAATGTTTTCATTAGTTTTGCTCACTCTCGAAATCAAGCATTTTACAGCAGGTTGGAGCAGCCTGTATCTCAGCACAGGAATAAGGTAGGGAAGAATTCAAATACTCATTTTGACTGCCTCCAGAAGTTAGATCAGATGGCCAATGCAATTTGGTGCTAGGCCTTTCCCTTTAGGTTTTACCCCAACAATGTTTTCATTAGTTTCGCTCACTCTCGAAATCAAGCATTTTACAGCAGGTTGGAGCAGCCTGTATCTCAGCACAGGAATAAGGTAGGGAAGAATTCAAATACTCATTTTGACTGCCTCCAGAAGTTAGATGAGATGGCCAATGCAATTTGGTGCTAGGCCTTTCCCTTTAGGTTTTACCCCAACAATGTTTTCATTAGTTTCGCTCACTCTCGAAATCAAGCATTTTACAGCAGGTTGGAGCAGCCTGTATCTCAGCACAGGAATAAGGTAGGGAAGAATTCTAAGGATCATTTTGACTGCCTCCAGAAGTTAGATCAGATGGCAAATTGGATTTGGTGCTAGGTCTTTCCCTTTAGGTTTTACCCCAACAATGTTTTCATTAGTTTCGCTCACTCTCGAAATCAAGCATTTTACAGCAGGTTGGAGCAGCCTGTATCTCAGCACAGGAATAAGGTAGGGAAGAATTCTAAGGATCATTTTGACTGCCTCCAGAAGTTAGATCAGATGGCCAATGGAATTTGGTGCTAGGTCTTTCCCTTTAGGTTTTACCCCAACAATGTTTTCATTAGTTTCGCTCACTCTCGAAATCAAGCATTTTACAGCAGGTTGGAGCAGCCTGTATCTCAGCACAGGAATAAGGTAGGGAAGAATTCTAAGGATCATTTTGACTGCCTCCAGAAGTTAGATCAGATGGCAAATTGGATTTGGTGCTAGGTCTTTCCCTTTAGGTTTTACCCCAACAATGTTTTCATTAGTTTCGCTCACTCTCGAAATCAAGCATTTTACAGCAGGTTGGAGCAGCCTGTATCTCAGCACAGGAATAAGGTAGGGAAGAATTCTAAGGATCATTTTGACTGCCTCCAGAAGTTAGATCAGATGGCAAATTGGATTTGGTGCTAGGTCTTTCCCTTTAGGTTTTACCCCAACAATGTTTTCATTAGTTTTGCTCACTCTCGAAATCAAGCATTTTACAGCAGGTTGGAGCAGCCTGTATCTCAGCACAGGAATAAGGTAGGGAAGAATTCTAAGGATCATTTTGACTGCCTCCAGAAGTTAGATCAGATGGCCAATGCAATTTGGTGCTAGGTCTTTCCCTTTAGGTTTTACCCCAACAATGTTTTCATTAGTTTCGCTCACTCTCGAAATCAAGCATTTTACAGCAGGTTGGAGCAGCCTGTATCTCAGCACAGGAATAAGGTAGGGAAGAATTCAAATACTCATTTTGACTGCCTCCAGAAGATAGATCAGATGGCCAATGGAATTTGGTGCTAGGTCTTTCCCTTTAGGTTTTACCCCAACAATGTTTTCATTAGTTTCGCTCACACTCGAAATCAAGCATTTTACAGCAGGTTGGAGCAGCCTGTATCTCAGCACAGGAATAAGGTAGGGAAGAATTCAAATACTCATTTTGACTGCCTCCAGAAGTTAGATCAGATGGCCAATGCAATTTGGTGCTGGGCCTTTCCCTTTAGGTTTTACCCCAACAATGTTTTCATTAGTTTCGCTCACTCTCGAAATCAAGCATTTTACAGCAGGTTGGAGCAGCCTGTATCTCAGCACAGGAATAAGGTAGGGAAGAATTCTAAGGATCATTTTGACTGCCTCCAGAAGTTAGATCAGATGGCAAATTGGATTTGGTGCTAGGTCTTTCCCTTTAGGTTTTACCCCAACAATGTTTTCATTAGTTTCGCTCACTCTCGAAATCAAGCATTTTACAGCAGGTTGGAGCAGCCTGTATCTCAGCACAGGAATAAGGTAGGGAAGAATTCTAAGGATCATTTTGACTGCCTCCAGAAGATAGATCAGATGGCCAATGGAATTTGGTGCTAGGTCTTTCCCTTTAGGTTTTACCCCAACAATGTTTTCATTAGTTTCGCTCACTCTCGAAATCAAGCATTTTACAGCAGGTTGGAGCAGCCTGTATCTCAGCACAGGAATAAGGTAGGGAAGAATTCAAATACTCATTTTGACTGCCTCCAGAAGTTAGATCAGATGGCCAATGCAATTTGGTGCAGGGCCTTTCCCTTTAGGTTTTACCCCAACAATGTTTTCATTAGTTTCGCTCACTCTCGAAATCAAGCATTTTACAGCAGGTTGGAGCAGCCTGTATCTCAGCACAGGAATAAGGTAGGGAAGAATTCTAAGGATCATTTTGACTGCCTCCAGAAGTTCGATCAGATGGCAAATTGGATTTGGTGCTAGGTCTTTCCCTTTAGGTTTTACCCCAACAATGTTTTCATTAGTTTCGCTCACTCTCGAAATCAAGCATTTTACAGCAGGTTGGAGCAGCCTGTATCTCAGCACAGGAATAAGGTAGGGAAGAATTCTAAGGATCATTTTGACTGCCTCCAGAAGATAGATCAGATGGCCAATGGAATTTGGTGCTAGGTCTTTCCCTTTAGGTTTTACCCCAACAATGTTTTCATTAGTTTCGCTCACTCTCGAAATCAAGCATTTTACAGCAGGTTGGAGCAGCCTGTATCTCAGCACAGGAATAAGGTAGGGAAGAATTCTAAGGATCATTTTGACTGCCTCCAGAAGTTAGATCAGATGGCAAATTGGATTTGGTGCTAGGTCTTTCCCTTTAGGTTTTACCCCAACAATGTTTTCATTAGTTTCGCTCACTCTCGAAATCAAGCATTTTACAGCAGGTTGGAGCAGCCTGTATCTCAGCACAGGAATAAGGTAGGGAAGAATTCTAAGGATCATTTTGACTGCCTCCAGAAGTTAGATCGGATGGGAAATGGAATTTGGTGCTAGGTCTTTCCCTTTAGGTTTTACCCCAACAATGTTTTCATTAGTTTCGCTCACTCTCGAAATCAAGCATTTTACAGCAGGTTGGAGCAGCCTGTATCTCAGCACAGGAATAAGGTAGGGAAGAATTCTAAGGATCATTTTGACTGCCTCCAGAAGTTAGATCAGATGGCAAATTGGATTTGGTGCTAGGTCTTTCCCTTTAGGTTTTACCCCAACAATGTTTTCATTAGTTTCGCTCACTCTCGAAATCAAGCATTTTACAGCAGGTTGGAGCAGCCTGTATCTCAGCACAGGAATAAGGTAGGGAAGAATTCTAAGGATCATTTTGACTGCCTCCAGAAGTTAGATCATATGGCCAATGCAATTTTGTGCTAGGCCTTTCCCTTTAGGTTTTACCCCAACAATGTTTTCATTAGTTTCGCTCACTCTCGAAATCAAGCATTTTACAGCAGGTTGGAGCAGCCTGTATCTCAGCACAGGAATAAGGTAGGGAAGAATTCAAATACTCATTTTGACTGCCTCCAGAAGTTTGATCAGATGGCCAATGCAATTTGGTGCTAGGCCTTTCCCTTTAGGTTTTACCCCAACAATGTTTTCATTAGTTTCGCTCACTCTCGAAATCAAGCATTTTACAGCAGGTTGGAGCAGCCTGTATCTCAGCACAGGAATAAGGTAGGGAAGAATTCTAAGGATCATTTTGACTGCCTCCAGAAGTTAGATCAGATGGCCAATGCAATTTGGTGCTAGGCCTTTCCCTTTAGGTTTTACCCCAACAATGTTTTCATTAGTTTCGCTCACTCTCGAAATCAAGCATTTTACAGCAGGTTGGAGCAGCCTGTATCTCAGCACAGGAATAAGGTAGGGAAGAATTCTAAGGATCATTTTGACTGCCTCCAGAAGTTAGATCAGATGGCCAATGCAATTTGGTGTTAGGCCTTTCCCTTTAGGTTTTACCCCAACAATGTTTTCATTAGTTTCGCTCACTCTCGAAATCAAGCATTTTACAGCAGGTTGGAGCAGCCTGTATCTCAGCACAGGAATAAGGTAGGGAAGAATTCTAAGGATCATTTTGACTGCCTCCAGAAGTTAGATCAGATGGCAAATTGGATTTGGTGCTAGGTCTTTCCCTTTAGGTTTTACCCCAACAATGTTTTCATTAGTTTTGCTCACTCTCGAAATCAAGCATTTTACAGCAGGTTGGAGCAGCCTGTATCTCAGCACAGGAATAAGGTAGGGAAGAATTCTAAGGATCATTTTGACTGCCTCCAGAAGTTAGATCAGATGGCAAATTGGATTTGGTGCTAGGTCTTTCCCTTTAGGTTTTACCCCAACAATGTTTTCATTAGTTTCGCTCACTCTCGAAATCAAGCATTTTACAGCAGGTTGGAGCAGCCTGTATCTCAGCACAGGAATAAGGTAGGGAAGAATTCTAAGGATCATTTTGACTGCCTCCAGAAGTTAGATCAGATGGCAAATTGGATTTGGTGCTAGGTCTTTCCCTTTAGGTTTTACCCCAACAATGTTTTCATTAGTTTTGCTCACTCTCGAAATCATGCATTTTACAGCAGGTTGGAGCAGCCTGTATCTCAGCACAGGAATAAGGTAGGGAAGAATTCAAATACTCATTTTGACTGCCTCCAGAAGTTAGATCAGATGGCCAATGCAATTTGGTGCTAGGCCTTTCCCTTTAGGTTTTACCCCAACAATGTTTTCATTAGTTTCGCTCACTCTCGAAATCAAGCATTTTACAGCAGGTTGGAGCAGCCTGTATCTCAGCACAGGAATAAGGTAGGGAAGAATTCAAATACTCATTTTGACTGCCTCCAGAAGTTAGATCAGATGGCCAATGCAATTTGGTGCTAGGCCTTTCCCTTTAGGTTTTACCCCAACAATGTTTTCATTAGTTTCGCTCACTCTCGAAATCAAGCATTTTACAGCAGGTTGGAGCAGCCTGTATCTCAGCACAGGAATAAGGTAGGGAAGAATTCTAAGGATCATTTTGACTGCCTCCAGAAGTTAGATCAGATGGCAAATTGGATTTGGTGCTAGGTCTTTCCCTTTAGGTTTTACCCCAACAATGTTTTCATTAGTTTCGCTCACTCTCGAAATCAAGCATTTTACAGCAGGTTGGAGCAGCCTGTATCTCAGCACAGGAATAAGGTAGGGAAGAATTCTAAGGATCATTTTGACTGCCTCCAGAAGTTAGATCAGATGGCAAATTGGATTTGGTGCTAGGTCTTTCCCTTTAGGTTTTACCCCAACAATGTTTTCATTAGTTTCGCTCACTCTCGAAATCAAGCATTTTACAGCAGGTTGGAGCAGCCTGTATCTCAGCACAGGAATAAGGTAGGGAAGAATTCTAAGGATCATTTTGACTGCCTCCAGAAGTTAGATCAGATGGCAAATTGGATTTGGTGCTAGGTCTTTCCCTTTAGGTTTTACCCCAACAATGTTTTCATTAGTTTTGCTCACTCTCGAAATCAAGCATTTTACAGCAGGTTGGAGCAGCCTGTATCTCAGCACAGGAATAAGGTAGGGAAGAATTCTAAGGATCATTTTGACTGCCTCCAGAAGTTAGATCAGATGGCAAATTGGATTTGGTGCTAGGTCTTTCCCTTTAGGTTTTACCCCAACAATGTTTTCATTAGTTTCGCTCACTCTCGAAATCAAGCATTTTACAGCAGGTTGGAGCAGCCTGTATCTCAGCACAGGAATAAGGTAGGGAAGAATTCTAAGGATCATTTTGACTGCCTCCAGAAGTTAGATCAGATGGCCAATGGAATTTGGTGCTAGGTCTTTCCCTTTAGGTTTTACCCCAACAATGTTTTCATTAGTTTCGCTCACTCTCGAAATCAAGCATTTTACAGCAGGTTGGAGCAGCCTGTATCTCAGCACAGGAATAAGGTAGGGAAGAATTCTAAGGATCATTTTGACTGCCTCCAGAAGTTAGATCAGATGGCAAATTGGATTTGGTGCTAGGTCTTTCCCTTTAGGTTTTACCCCAACAATGTTTTCATTAGTTTCGCTCACTCTCGAAATCAAGCATTTTACAGCAGGTTGGAGCAGCCTGTATCTCAGCACAGGAATAAGGTAGGGAAGAATTCTAAGGATCATTTTGACTGCCTCCAGAAGTTAGATCAGATGGCAAATTGGATTTGGTGCTAGGTCTTTCCCTTTAGGTTTTACCCCAACAATGTTTTCATTAGTTTTGCTCACTCTCGAAATCAAGCATTTTACAGCAGGTTGGAGCAGCCTGTATCTCAGCACAGGAATAAGGTAGGGAAGAATTCTAAGGATCATTTTGACTGCCTCCAGAAGTTAGATCAGATGGCCAATGGAATTTGGTGCTAGGTCTTTCCCTTTAGGTTTTACCCCAACAATGTTTTCATTAGTTTCGCTCACTCTCGAAATCAAGCATTTTACAGCAGGTTGGAGCAGCCTGTATCTCAGCACAGGAATAAGGTAGGGAAGAATTCAAATACTCATTTTGACTGCCTCCAGAAGATAGATCAGATGGCCAATGGAATTTGGTGCTAGGTCTTTCCCTTTAGGTTTTACCCCAACAATGTTTTCATTAGTTTCGCTCACACTCGAAATCAAGCATTTTACAGCAGGTTGGAGCAGCCTGTATCTCAGCACAGGAATAAGGTAGGGAAGAATTCAAATACTCATTTTGACTGCCTCCAGAAGTTAGATCAGATGGCCAATGCAATTTGGTGCTGGGCCTTTCCCTTTAGGTTTTACCCCAACAATGTTTTCATTAGTTTCGCTCACTCTCGAAATCAAGCATTTTACAGCAGGTTGGAGCAGCCTGTATCTCAGCACAGGAATAAGGTAGGGAAGAATTCTAAGGATCATTTTGACTGCCTCCAGAAGTTAGATCAGATGGCAAATTGGATTTGGTGCTAGGTCTTTCCCTTTAGGTTTTACCCCAACAATGTTTTCATTAGTTTCGCTCACTCTCGAAATCAAGCATTTTACAGCAGGTTGGAGCAGCCTGTATCTCAGCACAGGAATAAGGTAGGGAAGAATTCTAAGGATCATTTTGACTGCCTCCAGAAGATAGATCAGATGGCCAATGGAATTTGGTGCTAGGTCTTTCCCTTTAGGTTTTACCCCAACAATGTTTTCATTAGTTTCGCTCACTCTCGAAATCAAGCATTTTACAGCAGGTTGGAGCAGCCTGTATCTCAGCACAGGAATAAGGTAGGGAAGAATTCAAATACTCATTTTGACTGCCTCCAGAAGTTAGATCAGATGGCCAATGCAATTTGGTGCAGGGCCTTTCCCTTTAGGTTTTACCCCAACAATGTTTTCATTAGTTTCGCTCACTCTCGAAATCAAGCATTTTACAGCAGGTTGGAGCAGCCTGTATCTCAGCACAGGAATAAGGTAGGGAAGAATTCTAAGGATCATTTTGACTGCCTCCAGAAGTTAGATCAGATGGCAAATTGGATTTGGTGCTAGGTCTTTCCCTTTAGGTTTTACCCCAACAATGTTTTCATTAGTTTCGCTCACTCTCGAAATCAAGCATTTTACAGCAGGTTGGAGCAGCCTGTATCTCAGCACAGGAATAAGGTAGGGAAGAATTCTAAGGATCATTTTGACTGCCTCCAGAAGTTAGATCAGATGGCCAATGCAATTTTGTGCTAGGCCTTTCCCTTTAGGTTTTACCCCAACAATGTTTTCATTAGTTTCGCTCACTCTCGAAATCAAGCATTTTACAGCAGGTTGGAGCAGCCTGTATCTCAGCACAGGAATAAGGTAGGGAAGAATTCAAATACTCATTTTGACTGCCTCCAGAAGTTTGATCAGATGGCCAATGCAATTTGGTGCTAGGCCTTTCCCTTTAGGTTTTACCCCAACAATGTTTTCATTAGTTTCGCTCACTCTCGAAATCAAGCATTTTACAGCAGGTTGGAGCAGCCTGTATCTCAGCACAGGAATAAGGTAGGGAAGAATTCTAAGGATCATTTTGACTGCCTCCAGAAGTTAGATCAGATGGCCAATGCAATTTGGTGCTAGGCCTTTCCCTTTAGGTTTTACCCCAACAATGTTTTCATTAGTTTCGCTCACTCTCGAAATCAAGCATTTTACAGCAGGTTGGAGCAGCCTGTATCTCAGCACAGGAATAAGGTAGGGAAGAATTCTAAGGATCATTTTGACTGCCTCCAGAAGTTAGATCAGATGGCCAATGCAATTTGGTGTTAGGCCTTTCCCTTTAGGTTTTACCCCAACAATGTTTTCATTAGTTTCGCTCACTCTCGAAATCAAGCATTTTACAGCAGGTTGGAGCAGCCTGTATCTCAGCACAGGAATAAGGTAGGGAAGAATTCTAAGGATCATTTTGACTGCCTCCAGAAGTTAGATCAGATGGCAAATTGGATTTGGTGCTAGGTCTTTCCCTTTAGGTTTTACCCCAACAATGTTTTCATTAGTTTCGCTCACTCTCGAAATCAAGCATTTTACAGCAGGTTGGAGCAGCCTGTATCTCAGCACAGGAATAAGGTAGGGAAGAATTCTAAGGATCATTTTGACTGCCTCCAGAAGTTAGATCAGATGGCAAATTGGATTTGGTGCTAGGTCTTTCCCTTTAGGTTTTACCCCAACAATGTTTTCATTAGTTTCGCTCACTCTCGAAATCAAGCATTTTACAGCAGGTTGGAGCAGCCTGTATCTCAGCACAGGAATAAGGTAGGGAAGAATTCTAAGGATCATTTTGACTGCCTCCAGAAGTTAGATCAGATGGCAAATTGGATTTGGTGCTAGGTCTTTCCCTTTAGGTTTTACCCCAACAATGTTTTCATTAGTTTTGCTCACTCTCGAAATCATGCATTTTACAGCAGGTTGGAGCAGCCTGTATCTCAGCACAGGAATAAGGTAGGGAAGAATTCAAATACTCATTTTGACTGCCTCCAGAAGTTAGATCAGATGGCCAATGCAATTTGGTGCTAGGCCTTTCCCTTTAGGTTTTACCCCAACAATGTTTTCATTAGTTTCGCTCACTCTCGAAATCAAGCATTTTACAGCAGGTTGGAGCAGCCTGTATCTCAGCACAGGAATAAGGTAGGGAAGAATTCAAATACTCATTTTGACTGCCTCCAGAAGTTAGATCAGATGGCCAATGCAATTTGGTGCTAGGCCTTTCCCTTTAGGTTTTACCCCAACAATGTTTTCATTAGTTTCGCTCACTCTCGAAATCAAGCATTTTACAGCAGGTTGGAGCAGCCTGTATCTCAGCACAGGAATAAGGTAGGGAAGAATTCTAAGGATCATTTTGACTGCCTCCAGAAGTTAGATCAGATGGCAAATTGGATTTGGTGCTAGGTCTTTCCCTTTAGGTTTTACCCCAACAATGTTTTCATTAGTTTCGCTCACTCTCGAAATCAAGCATTTTACAGCAGGTTGGAGCAGCCTGTATCTCAGCACAGGAATAAGGTAGGGAAGAATTCTAAGGATCATTTTGACTGCCTCCAGAAGTTAGATCAGATGGCAAATTGGATTTGGTGCTAGGTCTTTCCCTTTAGGTTTTACCCCAACAATGTTTTCATTAGTTTCGCTCACTCTCGAAATCAAGCATTTTACAGCAGGTTGGAGCAGCCTGTATCTCAGCACAGGAATAAGGTAGGGAAGAATTCTAAGGATCATTTTGACTGCCTCCAGAAGTTAGATCAGATGGCAAATTGGATTTGGTGCTAGGTCTTTCCCTTTAGGTTTTACCCCAACAATGTTTTCATTAGTTTTGCTCACTCTCGAAATCAAGCATTTTACAGCAGGTTGGAGCAGCCTGTATCTCAGCACAGGAATAAGGTAGGGAAGAATTCTAAGGATCATTTTGACTGCCTCCAGAAGTTAGATCAGATGGCAAATTGGATTTGGTGCTAGGTCTTTCCCTTTAGGTTTTACCCCAACAATGTTTTCATTAGTTTCGCTCACTCTCGAAATCAAGCATTTTACAGCAGGTTGGAGCAGCCTGTATCTCAGCACAGGAATAAGGTAGGGAAGAATTCTAAGGATCATTTTGACTGCCTCCAGAAGTTAGATCAGATCGCCAATGGAATTTGGTGCTAGGTCTTTCCCTTTAGGTTTTACCCCAACAATGTTTTCATTAGTTTCGCTCACTCTCGAAATCAAGCATTTTACAGCAGGTTGGAGCAGCCTGTATCTCAGCACAGGAATAAGGTAGGGAAGAATTCTAAGGATCATTTTGACTGCCTCCAGAAGTTAGATCAGATGGCAAATTGGATTTGGTGCTAGGTCTTTCCCTTTAGGTTTTACCCCAACAATGTTTTCATTAGTTTTGCTCACTCTCGAAATCAAGCATTTTACAGCAGGTTGGAGCAGCCTGTATCTCAGCACAGGAATAAGGTAGGGAAGAATTCAAATACTCATTTTGACTGCCTCCAGAAGTTAGATCAGATGGCCAATGCAATTTGGTGCTAGGCCTTTCCCTTTAGGTTTTACCCCAACAATGTTTTCATTAGTTTCGCTCACTCTCGAAATCAAGCATTTTACAGCAGGTTGGAGCAGCCTGTATCTCAGCACAGGAATAAGGTAGGGAAGAATTCAAATACTCATTTTGACTGCCTCCAGAAGTTAGATCAGATGGCCAATGGAATTTGGTGCTAGGCCTTTCCCTTTAGGTTTTACCCCAACAATGTTTTCATTAGTTTCGCTCACTCTCGAAATCAAGCATTTTACAGCAGGTTGGAGCAGCCTGTATCTCAGCACAGGAATAAGGTAGGGAAGAATTCAAATACTCATTTTGACTGCCTCCAGAAGTTAGATGAGATGGCCAATGCAATTTGGTGCTAGGTCTTTCCCTTTAGGTTTTACCCCAACAATGTTTTCATTAGTTTTGCTCACTCTCGAAATCAAGCATTTTACAGCAGGTTGGAGCAGCCTGTATCTCAGCACAGGAATAAGGTAGGGAAGAATTCTAAGGATCATTTTGACTGCCTCCAGAAGTTAGATCAGATGGCAAATTGGATTTGGTGCTAGGTCTTTCCCTTTAGGTTTTACCCCAACAATGTTTTCATTAGTTTCGCTCACTCTCGAAATCAAGCATTTTACAGCAGGTTGGAGCAGCCTGTATCTCAGCACAGGAATAAGGTAGGGAAGAATTCTAAGGATCATTTTGACTGCCTCCAGAAGTTAGATCAGATGGCAAATTGTATTTGGTGCTAGGTCTTTCCCTTTAGGTTTTACCCCAACAATGTTTTCATTAGTTTCGCTCACTCTCGAAATCAAGCATTTTACAGCAGGTTGGAGCAGCCTGTATCTCAGCACAGGAATAAGGTAGGGAAGAATTCTAAGGATCATTTTGACTGCCTCCAGAAGTTAGATCAGATGGCAAATTGGATTTGGTGCTAGGTCTTTCCCTTTAGGTTTTACCCCAACAATGTTTTCATTAGTTTCGCTCACTCTCGAAATCAAGCATTTTACAGCAGGTTGGAGCAGCCTGTATCTCAGCACAGGAATAAGGTAGGGAAGAATTCAAATACTCATTTTGACTGCCTCCAGAAGTTAGATCAGATGGCAAATTGGATTTGGTGCTAGGTCTTTCCCTTTAGGTTTTACCCCAACAATGTTTTCATTAGTTTCGCTCACTCTCGAAATCAAGCATTTTACAGCAGGTTGGAGCAGCCTGTATCTCAGCACAGGAATAAGGTAGGGAAGAATTCTAAGGATCATTTTGACTGCCTCCAGAAGTTAGATCAGATGGCCAATGGAATTTGGTGCTAGGTCTTTCCCTTTAGGTTTTACCCCAACAATGTTTTCATTAGTTTCGCTCACTCTCGAAATCAAGCATTTTACAGCAGGTTGGAGCAGCCTGTATCTCAGCACAGGAATAAGGTAGGGAAGAATTCTAAGGATCATTTTGACTGCCTCCAGAAGTTAGATCAGATGGCAAATTGGATTTGGTGCTAGGTCTTTCCCTTTAGGTTTTACCCCAACAATGTTTTCATTAGTTTCGCTCACTCTCGAAATCAAGCATTTTACAGCAGGTTGGAGCAGCCTGTATCTCAGCACAGGAATAAGGTAGGGAAGAATTCTAAGGATCATTTTGACTGCCTCCAGAAGTTAGATCAGATGGCAAATTGGATTTGGTGCTAGGTCTTTACCTTTAGGTTTTACCCCAACAATGTTTTCATTAGTTTCGCTCACTCTCGAAATCAAGCATTTTACAGCAGGTTGGAGCAGCCTGTATCTCAGCACAGGAATAAGGTAGGGAAGAATTCAAATACTCATTTTGACTGCCTCCAGAAGTTAGATCAGATGGCCAATGCAATTTGGTGCTAGGCCTTTCCCTTTAGGTTTTACCCCAACAATGTTTTCATTAGTTTCGCTCACTCTCGAAATCAAGCATTTTACAGCAGGTTGGAGCAGCCTGTATCTCAGCACAGGAATAAGGTAGGGAAGAATTCAAATACTCATTTTGACTGCCTCCAGAAGTTAGATGAGATGGCCAATGCAATTTGGTGCTAGGCCTTTCCCTTTAGGTTTTACCCCAACAATGTTTTCATTAGTTTCGCTCACTCTTGAAATCAAGCATTTTACAGCAGGTTGGAGCAGCCTGTATCTCAGCACAGGAATAAGGTAGGGAAGAATTCTAAGGATCATTTTGACTGCCTCCAGAAGTTAGATCAGATGGCAAATTGGATTTGGTGCTAGGTCTTTCCCTTTAGGTTTTACCCCAACAATGTTTTCATTAGTTTCGCTCACTCTCGAAATCAAGCATTTTACAGCAGGTTGGAGCAGCCTGTATCTCAGCACAGGAATAAGGTAGGGAAGAATTCTAAGGATCATTTTGACTGCCTCCAGAAGTTAGATCAGATGGCAAATTGGATTTGGTGCTAGGTCTTTCCCTTTAGGTTTTACCCCAACAATGTTTTCATTAGTTTCGCTCACTCTCGAAATCAAGCATTTTACAGCAGGTTGGAGCAGCCTGTATCTCAGCACAGGAATAAGGTAGGGAAGAATTCTAAGGATCATTTTGACTGCCTCCAGAAGTTAGATCAGATGGCAAATTGGATTTGGTGCTAGGTCTTTCCCTTTAGGTTTTACCCCAACAATGTTTTCATTAGTTTTGCTCACTCTCGAAATCAAGCATTTTACAGCAGGTTGGAGCAGCCTGTATCTCAGCACAGGAATAAGGTAGGGAAGAATTCAAATACTCATTTTGACTGCCTCCAGAAGTTAGATCAGATGGCCAATGCAATTTGGTGCTAGGCCTTTCCCTTTAGGTTTTACCCCAACAATGTTTTCATTAGTTTCGCTCACTCTCGAAATCAAGCATTTTACAGCAGGTTGGAGCAGCCTGTATCTCAGCACAGGAATAAGGTAGGGAAGAATTCAAATACTCATTTTGACTGCCTCCAGAAGTTAGATGAGATGGCCAATGCAATTTGGTGCTAGGCCTTTCCCTTTAGGTTTTACCCCAACAATGTTTTCATTAGTTTCGCTCACTCTTGAAATCAAGCATTTTACAGCAGGTTGGAGCAGCCTGTATCTCAGCACAGGAATAAGGTAGGGAAGAATTCTAAGGATCATTTTGACTGCCTCCAGAAGTTAGATCAGATGGCAAATTGGATTTGGTGCTAGGTCTTTCCCTTTAGGTTTTACCCCAACAATGTTTTCATTAGTTTCGCTCACTCTCGAAATCAAGCATTTTACAGCAGGTTGGAGCAGCCTGTATCTCAGCACAGGAATAAGGTAGGGAAGAATTCTAAGGATCATTTTGACTGCCTCCAGAAGTTAGATCAGATGGCAAATTGGATTTGGTGCTAGGTCTTTCCCTTTAGGTTTTACCCCAACAATGTTTTCATTAGTTTCGCTCACTCTCGAAATCAAGCATTTTACAGCAGGTTGGAGCAGCCTGTATCTCAGCACAGGAATAAGGTAGGGAAGAATTCTAAGGATCATTTTGACTGCCTCCAGAAGTTAGATCAGATGGCCAATGCAATTTGGTGCTAGGCCTTTCCCTTTAGGTTTTACCCCAACAATGTTTTCATTAGTTTCGCTCACTCTCGAAATCAAGCATTTTACAGCAGGTTGGAGCAGCCTGTATCTCAGCACAGGAATAAGGTAGGGAAGAATTCAAATACTCATTTTGACTGCCTCCAGAAGTTAGATGAGATGGCCAATGCAATTTGGTGCTAGGCCTTTCCCTTTAGGTTTTACCCCAACAATGTTTTCATTAGTTTCGCTCACTCTCGAAATCAAGCATTTTACAGCAGGTTGGAGCAGCCTGTATCTCAGCACAGGAATAAGGTAGGGAAGAATTCTAAGGATCATTTTGACTGCCTCCAGAAGTTAGATCAGATGGCAAATTGGATTTGGTGCTAGGTCTTTCCCTTTAGGTTTTACCCCAACAATGTTTTCATTAGTTTCGCTCACTCTCGAAATCAAGCATTTTACAGCAGGTTGGAGCAGCCTGTATCTCAGCACAGGAATAAGGTAGGGAAGAATTCTAAGGATCATTTTGACTGCCTCCAGAAGTTAGATCAGATGGCAAATTGGATTTGGTGCTAGGTCTTTCCCTTTAGGTTTTACCCCAACAATGTTTTCATTAGTTTTGCCCACTCTCGAAATCAAGCATTTTACAGCAGGTTGGAGCAGCCTGTATCTCAGCACAGGAATAAGGTAGGGAAGAATTCAAATACTCATTTTGACTGCCTCCAGAAGTTAGATCAGATGGCCAATGCAATTTGGTGCTAGGCCTTTCCCTTTAGGTTTTACCCCAACAATGTTTTCATTAGTTTCGCTCACTCTCGAAATCAAGCATTTTACAGCAGGTTGGAGCAGCCTGTATCTCAGCACAGGAATAAGGTAGGGAAGAATTCAAATACTCATTTTGACTGCCTCCAGAAGTTAGATGAGATGGCCAATGCAATTTGGTGCTAGGCCTTTCCCTTTAGGTTTTACCCCAACAATGTTTTCATTAGTTTCGCTCACTCTCGAAATCAAGCATTTTACAGCAGGTTGGAGCAGCCTGTATCTCAGCACAGGAATAAGGTAGGGAAGAATTCTAAGGATCATTTTGACTGCCTCCAGAAGTTAGATCAGATGGCAAATTGGATTTGGTGCTAGGTCTTTCCCTTTAGGTTTTACCCCAACAATGTTTTCATTAGTTTCGCTCACTCTCGAAATCAAGCATTTTACAGCAGGTTGGAGCAGCCTGTATCTCAGCACAGGAATAAGGTAGGGAAGAATTCTAAGGATCATTTTGACTGCCTCCAGAAGTTAGATCAGATGGCAAATTGGATTTGGTGCTAGGTCTTTCCCTTTAGGTTTTACCCCAACAATGTTTTCATTAGTTTTGCTCACTCTCGAAATCAAGCATTTTACAGCAGGTTGGAGCAGCCTGTATCTCAGCACAGGAATAAGGTAGGGAAGAATTCAAATACTCATTTTGACTGCCTCCAGAAGTTAGATCAGATGGCCAATGCAATTTGGTGCTAGGCCTTTCCCTTTAGGTTTTACCCCAACAATGTTTTCATTAGTTTCGCTCACTCTCGAAATCAAGCATTTTACAGCAGGTTGGAGCAGCCTGTATCTCAGCACAGGAATAAGGTAGGGAAGAATTCAAATACTCATTTTGACTGCCTCCAGAAGTTAGATCAGATGGCCAATGCAATTTGGTGCTAGGCCTTTCCCTTTAGGTTTTACCCCAACAATGTTTTCATTAGTTTCGCTCACTCTCGAAATCAAGCATTTTACAGCAGGTTGGAGCAGCCTGTATCTCAGCACAGGAATAAGGTAGGGAAGAATTCAAATACTCATTTTGACTGCCTCCAGAAGTTAGATGAGATGGCCAATGCAATTTGGTGCTAGGCCTTTCCCTTTAGGTTTTACCCCAACAATGTTTTCATTAGTTTCGCTCACTCTCGAAATCAAGCATTTTACAGCAGGTTGGAGCAGCCTGTATCTCAGCACAGGAATAAGGTAGGGAAGAATTCTAAGGATCATTTTGACTGCCTCCAGAAGTTAGATCAGATGGCAAATTGGATTTGGTGCTAGGTCTTTCCCTTTAGGTTTTACCCCAACAATGTTTTCATTAGTTTCGCTCACTCTCGAAATCAAGCATTTTACAGCAGGTTGGAGCAGCCTGTATCTCAGCACAGGAATAAGGTAGGGAAGAATTCTAAGGATCATTTTGACTGCCTCCAGAAGTTAGATCAGATGGCAAATTGTATTTGGTGCTAGGTCTTTACCTTTAGGTTTTACCCCAACAATGTTTTCATTAGTTTCGCTCACTCTCGAAATCAAGCATTTTACAGCAGGTTGGAGCAGCCTGTATCTCAGCACAGGAATAAGGTAGGGAAGAATTCTAAGGATCATTTTGACTGCCTCCAGAAGTTAGATCAGATGGCAAATTGGATTTGGTGCTAGGTCTTTCCCTTTAGGTTTTACCCCAACAATGTTTTCATTAGTTTCGCTCACTCTCGAAATCAAGCATTTTACAGCAGGTTGGAGCAGCCTGTATCTCAGCACAGGAATAAGGTAGGGAAGAATTCAAATACTCATTTTGACTGCCTCCAGAAGTTAGATCAGATGGCAAATTGGATTTGGTGCTAGGTCTTTCCCTTTAGGTTTTACCCCAACAATGTTTTCATTAGTTTCGCTCACTCTCGAAATCAAGCATTTTACAGCAGGTTGGAGCAGCCTGTATCTCAGCACAGGAATAAGGTAGGGAAGAATTCTAAGGATCATTTTGACTGCCTCCAGAAGTTAGATCAGATGGCCAATGGAATTTGGTGCTAGGTCTTTCCCTTTAGGTTTTACCCCAACAATGTTTTCATTAGTTTCGCTCACTCTCGAAATCAAGCATTTTACAGCAGGTTGGAGCAGCCTGTATCTCAGCACAGGAATAAGGTAGGGAAGAATTCTAAGGATCATTTTGACTGCCTCCAGAAGTTAGATCAGATGGCAAATTGGATTTGGTGCTAGGTCTTTCCCTTTAGGTTTTACCCCAACAATGTTTTCATTAGTTTCGCTCACTCTCGAAATCAAGCATTTTACAGCAGGTTGGAGCAGCCTGTATCTCAGCACAGGAATAAGGTAGGGAAGAATTCTAAGGATCATTTTGACTGCCTCCAGAAGTTAGATCAGATGGCAAATTGGATTTGGTGCTAGGTCTTTCCCTTTAGGTTTTACCCCAACAATGTTTTCATTAGTTTCGCTCACTCTCGAAATCAAGCATTTTACAGCAGGTTGGAGCAGCCTGTATCTCAGCACAGGAATAAGGTAGGGAAGAATTCTAAGGATCATTTTGACTGCCTCCAGAAGTTAGATCAGATGGCAAATTGGATTTGGTGCTAGGTCTTTCCCTTTAGGTTTTACCCCAACAATGTTTTCATTAGTTTTGCTCACTCTCGAAATCAAGCATTTTACAGCAGGTTGGAGCAGCCTGTATCTCAGCACAGGAATAAGGTAGGGAAGAATTCAAATACTCATTTTGACTGCCTCCAGAAGTTAGATCAGATGGCCAATGCAATTTGGTGCTAGGCCTTTCCCTTTAGGTTTTACCCCAACAATGTTTTCATTAGTTTCGCTCACTCTCGAAATCAAGCATTTTACAGCAGGTTGGAGCAGCCTGTATCTCAGCACAGGAATAAGGTAGGGAAGAATTCAAATACTCATTTTGACTGCCTCCAGAAGTTAGATGAGATGGCCAATGCAATTTGGTGCTAGGCCTTTCCCTTTAGGTTTTACCCCAACAATGTTTTCATTAGTTTCGCTCACTCTTGAAATCAAGCATTTTACAGCAGGTTGGAGCAGCCTGTATCTCAGCACAGGAATAAGGTAGGGAAGAATTCTAAGGATCATTTTGACTGCCTCCAGAAGTTAGATCAGATGGCAAATTGGATTTGGTGCTAGGTCTTTCCCTTTAGGTTTTACCCCAACAATGTTTTCATTAGTTTCGCTCACTCTCGAAATCAAGCATTTTACAGCAGGTTGGAGCAGCCTGTATCTCAGCACAGGAATAAGGTAGGGAAGAATTCTAAGGATCATTTTGACTGCCTCCAGAAGTTAGATCAGATGGCAAATTGGATTTGGTGCTAGGTCTTTCCCTTTAGGTTTTACCCCAACAATGTTTTCATTAGTTTCGCTCACTCTCGAAATCAAGCATTTTACAGCAGGTTGGAGCAGCCTGTATCTCAGCACAGGAATAAGGTAGGGAAGAATTCTAAGGATCATTTTGACTGCCTCCAGAAGTTAGATCAGATGGCAAATTGGATTTGGTGCTAGGTCTTTCCCTTTAGGTTTTACCCCAACAATGTTTTCATTAGTTTTGCTCACTCTCGAAATCAAGCATTTTACAGCAGGTTGGAGCAGCCTGTATCTCAGCACAGGAATAAGGTAGGGAAGAATTCAAATACTCATTTTGACTGCCTCCAGAAGTTAGATCAGATGGCCAATGCAATTTGGTGCTAGGCCTTTCCCTTTAGGTTTTACCCCAACAATGTTTTCATTAGTTTCGCTCACTCTCGAAATCAAGCATTTTACAGCAGGTTGGAGCAGCCTGTATCTCAGCACAGGAATAAGGTAGGGAAGAATTCAAATACTCATTTTGACTGCCTCCAGAAGTTAGATGAGATGGCCAATGCAATTTGGTGCTAGGCCTTTCCCTTTAGGTTTTACCCCAACAATGTTTTCATTAGTTTCGCTCACTCTTGAAATCAAGCATTTTACAGCAGGTTGGAGCAGCCTGTATCTCAGCACAGGAATAAGGTAGGGAAGAATTCTAAGGATCATTTTGACTGCCTCCAGAAGTTAGATCAGATGGCAAATTGGATTTGGTGCTAGGTCTTTCCCTTTAGGTTTTACCCCAACAATGTTTTCATTAGTTTCGCTCACTCTCGAAATCAAGCATTTTACAGCAGGTTGGAGCAGCCTGTATCTCAGCACAGGAATAAGGTAGGGAAGAATTCTAAGGATCATTTTGACTGCCTCCAGAAGTTAGATCAGATGGCAAATTGGATTTGGTGCTAGGTCTTTCCCTTTAGGTTTTACCCCAACAATGTTTTCATTAGTTTCGCTCACTCTCGAAATCAAGCATTTTACAGCAGGTTGGAGCAGCCTGTATCTCAGCACAGGAATAAGGTAGGGAAGAATTCTAAGGATCATTTTGACTGCCTCCAGAAGTTAGATCAGATGGCAAATTGGATTTGGTGCTAGGTCTTTCCCTTTAGGTTTTACCCCAACAATGTTTTCATTAGTTTTGCTCACTCTCGAAATCAAGCATTTTACAGCAGGTTGGAGCAGCCTGTATCTCAGCACAGGAATAAGGTAGGGAAGAATTCAAATACTCATTTTGACTGCCTCCAGAAGTTAGATCAGATGGCCAATTGGATTTGGTGCTAGGTCTTTCCCTTTAGGTTTTACCCCAACAATGTTTTCATTAGTTTCGCTCACTCTCGAAATCAAGCATTTTACAGCAGGTTGGAGCAGCCTGTATCTCAGCACAGGAATAAGGTAGGGAAGAATTCAAATACTCATTTTGACTGCCTCCAGAAGTTAGATGAGATGGCCAATGCAATTTGGTGCTAGGCCTTTCCCTTTAGGTTTTACCCCAACAATGTTTTCATTAGTTTCGCTCACTCTTGAAATCAAGCATTTTACAGCAGGTTGGAGCAGCCTGTATCTCAGCACAGGAATAAGGTAGGGAAGAATTCTAAGGATCATTTTGACTGCCTCCAGAAGTTAGATCAGATGGCAAATTGGATTTGGTGCTAGGTCTTTCCCTTTAGGTTTTACCCCAACAATGTTTTCATTAGTTTCGCTCACTCTCGAAATCAAGCATTTTACAGCAGGTTGGAGCAGCCTGTATCTCAGCACAGGAATAAGGTAGGGAAGAATTCTAAGGATCATTTTGACTGCCTCCAGAAGTTAGATCAGATGGCAAATTGGATTTGGTGCTAGGTCTTTCCCTTTAGGTTTTACCCCAACAATGTTTTCATTAGTTTCGCTCACTCTCGAAATCAAGCATTTTACAGCAGGTTGGAGCAGCCTGTATCTCAGCACAGGAATAAGGTAGGGAAGAATTCAAATACTCATTTTGACTGCCTCCAGAAGTTAGATCAGATGGCCAATGCAATTTGGTGCTAGGCCTTTCCCTTTAGGTTTTACCCCAACAATGTTTTCATTAGTTTCGCTCACTCTCGAAATCAAGCATTTTACAGCAGGTTGGAGCAGCCTGTATCTCAGCACAGGAATAAGGTAGGGAAGAATTCAAATACTCATTTTGACTGCCTCCAGAAGTTAGATGAGATGGCCAATGCAATTTGGTGCTAGGCCTTTCCCTTTAGGTTTTACCCCAACAATGTTTTCATTAGTTTCGCTCACTCTCGAAATCAAGCATTTTACAGCAGGTTGGAGCAGCCTGTATCTCAGCACAGGAATAAGGTAGGGAAGAATTCTAAGGATCATTTTGACTGCCTCCAGAAGTTAGATCAGATGGCAAATTGGATTTGGTGCTAGGTCTTTCCCTTTAGGTTTTACCCCAACAATGTTTTCATTAGTTTCGCTCACTCTCGAAATCAAGCATTTTATTAGAATAAACCTTTATTAGAATAAACCAAACCAGGTTGGAAGAGACCTTCAAGATCATCGTGTCCAACCCATCAACCAATCCAACCCACCCAAACAGCTAACCCATGGCACCAAGCACCCCGTCAAGTCTCCTTCTGAACACCTTCAATGACGGCGACTCCACCACCTCCCCGGGCAACCCATTCCATAGCGCAATCACTCTTTCTGTATAGAACTTCTTCCTAACATCCAACCTGAACCTCCCCTGGCGCAGCCTGAGACTGTGTCCTCTTGTTCTGGTACTGGGTGCCTGGGAGAAGAGACCATCATCAGCCTGTCTACAACCTCCCTTCAGGTAGTTGTAGAGAGTGATAAGGTCACCCCTAAGTCTCCTCTTCTCCAGGCTAAGCAGCCCCAGCTCCCTCAGCCTCTCCTCATAGGGCTTGTGTTCCAAACCCCTCACCAACTTTGTTGCTCTTCTCTGGACTCGTTCCAGCAAGTCAACATCCTTCCTAAACTGAGGGGCCCCAGAACTGGACACAGTACTCGAGGTGTGGCCTAACCAGTGCAGTGTACAGGGGCAGAATGACCTCCCTGCTCCTGCTGGCCACACTGTTCTTGATGCAGGCCAGGATGCCATTGGCCCTCTTGGCTGCCTGGGCACACTGCAGGCTCATGTTAAGCCTACCATCAACCAGCACCCCCAGATCCCTCTCTGCCTGGCTGCTCTCTAGCCACTCTGACCCCAGCCTGTAGCACTGCATGGGGTTGTTGTGGCCAATGTGCAGAACCCGGCATTTGGATGTGTTAAATCTCATGCCGTTGGATTCTGCCCATCTGTCCAGCCTGTCCAGGTCTCTCTGCAGAGCCTCTCTACCCTCCAGCAGATCAACTCTTGCCCCCAGCTTGGTGTCGTCAGCAAATTTACTGATGATGGACTCAATGCCCTCATCCAGATCATCAATAAAGATGTTAAAGAGCACAGGGCCCAGCACTGATCCTTGGGGCACACCACTAGTGACTGGTTGCCAGCTGGATGTGGCACCATTCACCACCACTCTCTGGGCTCGGCCCTCCAGCCAGTTCCTAACCCATTGCAGTGTGCTCCCGTCCAAGCCATGGGCTGACAGCTTGGCCAGCAGTTTGCTATGGGGGACGGTGTCAAAGGCCTTGCTGAGGTCCAGGTAGACTACATCAACAGGCCTCCCCACATCCACCAGGCGGGTCACCTGATCATAGAAGGAGATCAGGTTGGTCAGGCAGGACCTGCCCTTCCTAAATCCATGCTGGCTAGGCCTGATCCCTTGGCCATCCTGTAAGTGTTGTGTTATTGAACTCAGGATGACCTGTTCCATGATCTTGCCTGGCACTGAGGTCAGGCTGACAGGCCTGTAATTCCCTGGCTCATCCAACCGGCCCTTCTTATGGATGGGCACCACATTGGCCAGCTTCCAGTCCTCTGGGACCTCGCCAGTGAGCCAGGACTGCTGGAAAATTATGGAGAGTGGCTTGGCCAGCTCATCTGCCAGCTCTCTCAGCACCCTAGGATGAATCCCATCTGGTCCCATGGACTTGTGGGGATCCAAGCTGCTAAGGAGAGTTCCAACTACCGCCTCATGGAACATAGGGAAACTGTGCAGCTCCCTGGCTCCTTCTGCTAGCTCTGCAGACCAGCTGTCAGGAAGACGTTCTGCCCTTCTAGTAAAAATTGAGGCAAAGAAGGTGTTAAGTATCTCTGCCTTTTCCTTATCCTTGGTTACAATGTTCCCCTCCGTATCCACCAAGGAGTGGAGGTTTTCTTTCCCCTTCCTCTTACTATTAATGTATTTATAGAAGGACTTTTTGTTGTCCTTCACAGTAGAGGCCAGTTTAAGTTCCAAGTGTGCTTTTGCCTCCCTAATTCTCTTCCTACAAGACCTAGCAACATCCTTAAACATTCTGTGGGTTGCCTCCCCTCGCTTCCAAAGGTGATACACCCTCTTTTTTTCCCTCAGTTCCATTAAAAGTTCATGAACCATCCAGGCTGGCCGTCTGCCCCGGCGGCTCATCTTCTGGCACATTGGCACAGCCTGTCCCTGAGCCTTCAACAATTCTTCATTGAAGTAGGTCCAGCTCTCCTGGACCCCTTTGTTTTTAAGGGCTTTATCCCAAGGAACCCTCTGAATTAGTTCCTTGAGTAACCCAAAGTCTGCCCTCCGGAAGTCCAGAGTGGAGGTCTTCTTGCCGCCCCTCTTGGCTTGACCAAAAACCGAGAATTCAATTATCTCGTGGTCACTGGACCCCAAACACCCTCCAACCACCACATCACCCACCAGTCCTTCCCTGTTGGTGAAGAGGAGGTCAAGCATAGCCTTGCCCCTGGTAGGCTCTCGCAGCACCTGGGATAAGAAGCTGTCCTCCATGCATTCTAAAAACCTTCTAGACTGTCTCCTCTCTGCCGTGTTGAGTTCCCAGCAGATGTCAGGCAGGTTGAAGTCACCCATGAGAACAAGGTCCGGAGATCTTGAGACAGCCCTAAGCTGCCTATAGAATGCTTCGTCAACATCTTCCTCCTGGTTGGGTGGTCTATAACAGACTCCAACCAGGGTGTCTGCCCTGCTGGTCTTCCCTCTAATTCTTATCCACAAGCATTCAACCCGATCATCCCTAATCTCCATCTCAATGGCATCTAGTGTCTTTCTGATGTACAGGGCCACCCCTCCACCCCTTCTTCCTCTCCTGTCTCTCCTGAAGAGCTTGTAACCGTCAATTGCAGCACTCCAGTCGTGTGAGTCGTCCCACCACGTCTCTGTGATGGCAACTATATCATAATTTTCCTGCTGCATCAAGGCTTCCAGCTCCTCCTGTTTGTTACCCATGCTTCGTGCATTAGTGTACATGCACTTCAGCTGGGCTGCTGGTTTCACCTCCAACTCTAGCTTGTCGCCCCCAGACTCTTGTCTGAGAGGACTCTCTTCAGCCCCTTCCCCCTTCGAAACTAGTTTAAAGCCCTGTCTATGAGACCCGCCAATTCCCTACCCAGGATTTTTTTATCTTTGGGGGACAGTCCGTTCTCATATACAGTGATCTTTCCCCTTCTCTGGGACAGATGTACTATATCTGTTGCCAGCTGGCCTGGTGCAGTGGAAAGTTTCCCAATATCAAAAAACCCAAAATTCTTTTGACTGCACCAGCCTCTAAGCCACTTGTTAACTATAGCTGCTGACCTGTTCCTTACTGTATTCCCTCCTGCAGTTAAAGGTATTGATGAAAAAATTATTTGTGCCCCTGACCCCTCAACCAGGTCTCCCAGGGCCCTGAAGTCATCTTTGATAGCCCTGGGAGTTCTGGTTGCAACATCATCATTCCCTAACTGCATAACTAGTAAGGGGTAGTAGTCAGAGGGCTGTACCAGTTTAGGCAGCCTACTGGTAACATCATTAACTTGGGCTCCTGGCAGACAACAGAGTTCCCTATGAGATGGGTCAGGCCGACATATAGGGCCCTCCATTCCCCTCAGAAGGGAATCACCAATAACAACTACCCTCCTCTTTTTATTGAGGGAACAGGTCCTGATGCCAGCAGAAGACTGTTTGACCTTAGGCTGCTTTGCCTTAGGCTGTTTAACCTTAGGCTGCTTAGCTTTAGGGAGAACCCCAGATGGTGTGTCCTCCGGCATCAGGACCACCTCACCCTCAATTTCCAGTGCTCCATATCTGTTTTCTAAGAGCAGTGGGGAAGGTGAGGGGAGGCAAGGAGGTTTAACTTTGCGTCTTTTGAGAGTAACCTGCGTCCATTCACCTCTGCTTTTTGAATAACCAGCCTCTGCTGGGGGAGCCTGCAGAGCCTGCTTACTCCCATTCAACTCTTTCCTCTTCTGATTCTGATTCACCTCTTTCCTCTTTTGGTCCATCTCCTTCCTCCTCTGGTTCATCTCTTTCCTCCTCTGGTTCATCTCTTTCCTACATTTCCTTACATTTCTACATTTTACAGCAGGTTGGAGCAGCCTGTATCTCAGCACAGGAATAAGGTAGGGAAGAATTCAAATACTCATTTTGACTGCCTCCAGAAGTTAGATCAGATGGCAAATTGGATTTGGTGCTAGGTCTTTCCCTTTAGGTTTTACCCCAACAATGTTTTCATTAGTTTTGCTCACTCTCGAAATCAAGCATTTTACAGCAGGTTGGAGCAGCCTGTATCTCAGCACAGGAATAAGGTAGGGAAGAATTCAAATACTCATTTTGACTGCCTCCAGAAGTTAGATCAGATGGCCAATGCAATTTGGTGCTAGGCCTTTCCCTTTAGGTTTTACCCCAACAATGTTTTCATTAGTTTCGCTCACTCTCGAAATCAAGCATTTTACAGCAGGTTGGAGCAGCCTGTATCTCAGCACAGGAATAAGGTAGGGAAGAATTCAAATACTCATTTTGACTGCCTCCAGAAGTTAGATCAGATGGCCAATGCAATTTGGTGCTAGGCCTTTCCCTTTAGGTTTTACCCCAACAATGTTTTCATTAGTTTCGCTCACTCTCGAAATCAAGCATTTTACAGCAGGTTGGAGCAGCCTGTATCTCAGCACAGGAATAAGGTAGGGAAGAATTCAAATACTCATTTTGACTGCCTCCAGAAGTTAGATGAGATGGCCAATGCAATTTGGTGCTAGTCCTTTCCCTTTAGGTTTTACCCCAACAATGTTTTCATTAGTTTCGCTCACTCTCGAAATCAAGCATTTTACAGCAGGTTGGAGCAGCCTGTATCTCAGCACAGGAATAAGGTAGGGAAGAATTCTAAGGATCATTTTGACTGCCTCCAGAAGTTAGATCAGATGGCAAATTGTATTTGGTGCTAGGTCTTTACCTTTAGGTTTTACCCCAACAATGTTTTCATTAGTTTCGCTCACTCTCGAAATCAAGCATTTTACAGCAGGTTGGAGCAGCCTGTATCTCAGCACAGGAATAAGGTAGGGAAGAATTCTAAGGATCATTTTGACTGCCTCCAGAAGTTAGATCAGATGGCAAATTGGATTTGGTGCTAGGTCTTTACCTTTAGGTTTTACCCCAACAATGTTTTCATTAGTTTCGCTCACTCTCGAAATCAAGCATTTTACAGCAGGTTGGAGCAGCCTGTATCTCAGCACAGGAATAAGGTAGGGAAGAATTCTAAGGATCATTTTGACTGCCTCCAGAATAGATCAGATGGCAAATTGGATTTGGTGCTAGGTCTTTCCCTTTAGGTTTTACCCCCAACAATGTTTTCATTAGTTTCGCTCACTCTCGAAATCAAGCATTTTACAGCAGGTTGGAGCAGCCTGTATCTCAGCACAGGAATAAGGTAGGGAAGAATTCAAATACTCATTTTGACTGCCTCCAGAAGTTAGATCAGATGGCAAATTGGATTTGGTGCTAGGTCTTTCCCTTTAGGTTTTACCCCAACAATGTTTTCATTAGTTTCGCTCACTCTCGAAATCAAGCATTTTACAGCAGGTTGGAGCAGCCTGTATCTCAGCACAGGAATAAGGTAGGGAAGAATTCTAAGGATCATTTTGACTGCCTCCAGAAGTTAGATCAGATGGCCCAATGGAATTTGGTGCTAGGTCTTTCCCTTTAGGTTTTACCCCAACAATGTTTTCATTAGTTTCGCTCACTCTCGAAATCAAGCATTTTAACAGCAGGTTGGAGCAGCCTGTATCTCAGCACAGGAATAAGGTAGGGAAGAATTCTAAGGATCATTTTGACTGCCTCCAGAAGTTAGATCAGATGGCAAATTGGATTTGGTGCTAGGTCTTTCCCTTTAGGTTTTACCCCAACAATGTTTTCATTAGTTTCGCTCACTCTCGAAATCAAGCATTTTACAGCAGTTGGAGCAGCCTGTATCTCAGCACAGGAATAAGGTAGGGAAGAATTCTAAGGATCATTTTGACTGCCTCCAGAAGTTAGATCAGATGGCAAATTGGATTTGGTGCTAGGTCTTTCCCTTTAGGTTTTACCCCAACAATGTTTTCATTAGTTTCGCTCACTCTCGAAATCAAGCATTTTACAGCAGGTTGGAGCAGCCTGTATCTCAGCACAGGAATAAGGTAGGGAAGAATTCTAAGGATCATTTTGACTGCCTCCAGAAGTTAGATCAGATGGCAAATTGGATTTGGTGCTAGGTCTTTCCCTTTAGGTTTTACCCCAACAATGTTTTCATTAGTTTTGCTCACTCTCGAAATCAAGCATTTTACAGCAGGTTGGAGCAGCCTGTATCTCAGCACAGGAATAAGGTAGGGAAGAATTCAAATACTCATTTTGACTGCCTCCAGAAGTTAGATCAGATGGCCAATGCAATTTGGTGCTAGGCCTTTCCCTTTAGGTTTTACCCCAACAATGTTTTCATTAGTTTCGCTCACTCTCGAAATCAAGCATTTTACAGCAGGTTGGAGCAGCCTGTATCTCAGCACAGGAATAAGGTAGGGAAGAATTCAAATACTCATTTTGACTGCCTCCAGAAGTTAGATGAGATGGCCAATGCAATTTGGTGCTAGGCCTTTCCCTTTAGGTTTTACCCCAACAATGTTTTCATTAGTTTCGCTCACTCTTGAAATCAAGCATTTTACAGCAGGTTGGAGCAGCCTGTATCTCAGCACAGGAATAAGGTAGGGAAGAATTCTAAGGATCATTTTGACTGCCTCCAGAAGTTAGATCAGATGGCAAATTGGATTTGGTGCTAGGTCTTTCCCTTTAGGTTTTACCCCAACAATGTTTTCATTAGTTTCGCTCACTCTCGAAATCAAGCATTTTACAGCAGGTTGGAGCAGCCTGTATCTCAGCACAGGAATAAGGTAGGGAAGAATTCTAAGGATCATTTTGACTGCCTCCAGAAGTTAGATCAGATGGCAAATTGGATTTGGTGCTAGGTCTTTCCCTTTAGGTTTTACCCCAACAATGTTTTCATTAGTTTCGCTCACTCTCGAAATCAAGCATTTTACAGCAGGTTGGAGCAGCCTGTATCTCAGCACAGGAATAAGGTAGGGAAGAATTCTAAGGATCATTTTTGACTGCCTCCAGAAGTTAGATCAGATGGCCAATGCAATTTGGTGCTAGGCCTTTCCCTTTAGGTTTTACCCCAACAATGTTTTCATTAGTTTCGCTCACTCTCGAAATCAAGCATTTTACAGCAGGTTGGAGCAGCCTGTATCTCAGCACAGGAATAAGGTAGGGAAGAATTCTAAGGATCATTTTGACTGCCTCCAGAAGTTAGATCAGATGGCAAATTGGATTTGGTGCTAGGTCTTTCCCTTTAGGTTTTACCCCAACAATGTTTTCATTAGTTTCGCTCACTCTCGAAATCAAGCATTTTACAGCAGGTTGGAGCAGCCTGTATCTCAGCACAGGAATAAGGTAGGGAAGAATTCTAAGGATCATTTTGACTGCCTCCAGAAGTTAGATCAGATGGCAAATTGGATTTGGTGCTAGGTCTTTCCCTTTAGGTTTTACCCCAACAATGTTTTCATTAGTTTTGCTCACTCTCGAAATCAAGCATTTTACAGCAGGTTGGAGCAGCCTGTATCTCAGCACAGGAATAAGGTAGGGAAGAATTCAAATACTCATTTTGACTGCCTCCAGAAGTTAGATCAGATGGCCAATGCAATTTGGTGCTAGGCCTTTCCCTTTAGGTTTTACCCCAACAATGTTTTCATTAGTTTCGCTCACTCTCGAAATCAAGCATTTTACAGCAGGTTGGAGCAGCCTGTATCTCAGCACAGGAATAAGGTAGGGAAGAATTCAAATACTCATTTTGACTGCCTCCAGAAGTTAGATCAGATGGCCAATGCAATTTGGTGCTAGGCCTTTCCCTTTAGGTTTTACCCCAACAATGTTTTCATTAGTTTCGCTCACTCTCGAAATCAAGCATTTTACAGCAGGTTGGAGCAGCCTGTATCTCAGCACAGGAATAAGGTAGGGAAGAATTCAAATACTCATTTTGACTGCCTCCAGAAGTTAGATGAGATGGCCAATGCAATTTGGTGCTAGGCCTTTCCCTTTAGGTTTTACCCCAACAATGTTTTCATTAGTTTCGCTCACTCTCGAAATCAAGCATTTTACAGCAGGTTGGAGCAGCCTGTATCTCAGCACAGGAATAAGGTAGGGAAGAATTCTAAGGATCATTTTGACTGCCTCCAGAAGTTAGATCAGATGGCAAATTGTATTTGGTGCTAGGTCTTTACCTTTAGGTTTTACCCCAACAATGTTTTCATTAGTTTCGCTCACTCTCGAAATCAAGCATTTTACAGCAGGTTGGAGCAGCCTGTATCTCAGCACAGGAATAAGGTAGGGAAGAATTCTAAGGATCATTTTGACTGCCTCCAGAAGTTAGATCAGATGGCAAATTGGATTTGGTGCTAGGTCTTTCCCTTTAGGTTTTACCCCAACAATGTTTTCATTAGTTTCGCTCACTCTCGAAATCAAGCATTTTACAGCAGGTTGGAGCAGCCTGTATCTCAGCACAGGAATAAGGTAGGGAAGAATTCAAATACTCATTTTGACTGCCTCCAGAAGTTAGATCAGATGGCAAATTGGATTTGGTGCTAGGTCTTTCCCTTTAGGTTTTACCCCAACAATGTTTTCATTAGTTTCGCTCACTCTCGAAATCAAGCATTTTACAGCAGGTTGGAGCAGCCTGTATCTCAGCACAGGAATAAGGTAGGGAAGAATTCTAAGGATCATTTTGACTGCCTCCAGAAGTTAGATCAGATGGCCAATGGAATTTGGTGCTAGGTCTTTCCCTTTAGGTTTTACCCCAACAATGTTTTCATTAGTTTCGCTCACTCTCGAAATCAAGCATTTTACAGCAGGTTGGAGCAGCCTGTATCTCAGCACAGGAATAAGGTAGGGAAGAATTCTAAGGATCATTTTGACTGCCTCCAGAAGTTAGATCAGATGGCAAATTGGATTTGGTGCTAGGTCTTTCCCTTTAGGTTTTACCCCAACAATGTTTTCATTAGTTTCGCTCACTCTCGAAATCAAGCATTTTACAGCAGGTTGGAGCAGCCTGTATCTCAGCACAGGAATAAGGTAGGGAAGAATTCTAAGGATCATTTTGACTGCCTCCAGAAGTTAGATCAGATGGCAAATTGGATTTGGTGCTAGGTCTTTCCCTTTAGGTTTTACCCCAACAATGTTTTCATTAGTTTTGCTCACTCTCGAAATCAAGCATTTTACAGCAGGTTGGAGCAGCCTGTATCTCAGCACAGGAATAAGGTAGGGAAGAATTCAAATACTCATTTTGACTGCCTCCAGAAGTTAGATCAGATGGCCAATGCAATTTGGTGCTAGGCCTTTCCCTTTAGGTTTTACCCCAACAATGTTTTCATTAGTTTCGCTCACTCTCGAAATCAAGCATTTTACAGCAGGTTGGAGCAGCCTGTATCTCAGCACAGGAATAAGGTAGGGAAGAATTCAAATACTCATTTTGACTGCCTCCAGAAGTTAGATGAGATGGCCAATGCAATTTGGTGCTAGGCCTTTCCCTTTAGGTTTTACCCCAACAATGTTTTCATTAGTTTCGCTCACTCTTGAAATCAAGCATTTTACAGCAGGTTGGAGCAGCCTGTATCTCAGCACAGGAATAAGGTAGGGAAGAATTCTAAGGATCATTTTGACTGCCTCCAGAAGTTAGATCAGATGGCAAATTGGATTTGGTGCTAGGTCTTTCCCTTTAGGTTTTACCCCAACAATGTTTTCATTAGTTTCGCTCACTCTCGAAATCAAGCATTTTACAGCAGGTTGGAGCAGCCTGTATCTCAGCACAGGAATAAGGTAGGGAAGAATTCTAAGGATCATTTTGACTGCCTCCAGAAGTTAGATCAGATGGCAAATTGGATTTGGTGCTAGGTCTTTCCCTTTAGGTTTTACCCCAACAATGTTTTCATTAGTTTCGCTCACTCTCGAAATCAAGCATTTTACAGCAGGTTGGAGCAGCCTGTATCTCAGCACAGGAATAAGGTAGGGAAGAATTCTAAGGATCATTTTGACTGCCTCCAGAAGTTAGATCAGATGGCAAATTGGATTTGGTGCTAGGTCTTTCCCTTTAGGTTTTACCCCAACAATGTTTTCATTAGTTTTGCTCACTCTCGAAATCAAGCATTTTACAGCAGGTTGGAGCAGCCTGTATCTCAGCACAGGAATAAGGTAGGGAAGAATTCAAATACTCATTTTGACTGCCTCCAGAAGTTAGATCAGATGGCCAATGCAATTTGGTGCTAGGCCTTTCCCTTTAGGTTTTACCCCAACAATGTTTTCATTAGTTTCGCTCACTCTCGAAATCAAGCATTTTACAGCAGGTTGGAGCAGCCTGTATCTCAGCACAGGAATAAGGTAGGGAAGAATTCAAATACTCATTTTGACTGCCTCCAGAAGTTAGATGAGATGGCCAATGCAATTTGGTGCTAGGCCTTTCCCTTTAGGTTTTACCCCAACAATGTTTTCATTAGTTTCGCTCACTGTTGAAATCAAGCATTTTACAGCAGGTTGGAGCAGCCTGTATCTCAGCACAGGAATAAGGTAGGGAAGAATTCTAAGGATCATTTTGACTGCCTCCAGAAGTTAGATCAGATGGCAAATTGGATTTGGTGCTAGGTCTTTCCCTTTAGGTTTTACCCCAACAATGTTTTCATTAGTTTCGCTCACTCTCGAAATCAAGCATTTTACAGCAGGTTGGAGCAGCCTGTATCTCAGCACAGGAATAAGGTAGGGAAGAATTCTAAGGATCATTTTGACTGCCTCCAGAAGTTAGATCAGATGGCAAATTGGATTTGGTGCTAGGTCTTTCCCTTTAGGTTTTACCCCAACAATGTTTTCATTAGTTTCGCTCACTCTCGAAATCAAGCATTTTACAGCAGGTTGGAGCAGCCTGTATCTCAGCACAGGAATAAGGTAGGGAAGAATTCTAAGGATCATTTTGACTGCCTCCAGAAGTTAGATCAGATGGCCAATGCAATTTGGTGCTAGGCCTTTCCCTTTAGGTTTTACCCCAACAATGTTTTCATTAGTTTCGCTCACTCTCGAAATCAAGCATTTTACAGCAGGTTGGAGCAGCCTGTATCTCAGCACAGGAATAAGGTAGGGAAGAATTCAAATACTCATTTTGACTGCCTCCAGAAGTTAGATGAGATGGCCAATGCAATTTGGTGCTAGGCCTTTCCCTTTAGGTTTTACCCCAACAATGTTTTCATTAGTTTCGCTCACTCTCGAAATCAAGCATTTTACAGCAGGTTGGAGCAGCCTGTATCTCAGCACAGGAATAAGGTAGGGAAGAATTCTAAGGATCATTTTGACTGCCTCCAGAAGTTAGATCAGATGGCAAATTGGATTTGGTGCTAGGTCTTTCCCTTTAGGTTTTACCCCAACAATGTTTTCATTAGTTTCGCTCACTCTCGAAATCAAGCATTTTACAGCAGGTTGGAGCAGCCTGTATCTCAGCACAGGAATAAGGTAGGGAAGAATTCTAAGGATCATTTTGACTGCCTCCAGAAGTTAGATCAGATGGCCAATGCAATTTGGTGCTAGGCCTTTCCCTTTAGGTTTTACCCCAACAATGTTTTCATTAGTTTCGCTCACTCTCGAAATCAAGCATTTTACAGCAGGTTGGAGCAGCCTGTATCTCAGCACAGGAATAAGGTAGGGAAGAATTCAAATACTCATTTTGACTGCCTCCAGAAGTTAGATGAGATGGCCAATGCAATTTGGTGCTAGGCCTTTCCCTTTAGGTTTTACCCCAACAATGTTTTCATTAGTTTTGCTCACTCTCGAAATCAAGCATTTTACAGCAGGTTGGAGCAGCCTGTATCTCAGCACAGGAATAAGGTAGGGAAGAATTCTAAGGATCATTTTGACTGCCTCCAGAAGTTAGATCAGATGGCAAATTGGATTTGGTGCTAGGTCTTTCCCTTTAGGTTTTACCCCAACAATGTTTTCATTAGTTTCGCTCACTCTCGAAATCAAGCATTTTACAGCAGGTTGGAGCAGCCTGTATCTCAGCACAGGAATAAGGTAGGGAAGAATTCTAAGGATCATTTTGACTGCCTCCAGAAGTTAGATCAGATGGCAAATTGGATTTGGTGCTAGGTCTTTCCCTTTAGGTTTTACCCCAACAATGTTTTCATTAGTTTTGCTCACTCTCGAAATCAAGCATTTTACAGCAGGTTGGAGCAGCCTGTATCTCAGCACAGGAATAAGGTAGGGAAGAATTCAAATACTCATTTTGACTGCCTCCAGAAGTTAGATCAGATGGCCAATGCAATTTGGTGCTAGGCCTTTCCCTTTAGGTTTTACCCCAACAATGTTTTCATTAGTTTCGCTCACTCTCGAAATCAAGCATTTTACAGCAGGTTGGAGCAGCCTGTATCTCAGCACAGGAATAAGGTAGGGAAGAATTCAAATACTCATTTTGACTGCCTCCAGAAGTTAGATCAGATGGCCAATGCAATTTGGTGCTAGGCCTTTCCCTTTAGGTTTTACCCCAACAATGTTTTCATTAGTTTCGCTCACTCTCGAAATCAAGCATTTTACAGCAGGTTGGAGCAGCCTGTATCTCAGCACAGGAATAAGGTAGGGAAGAATTCAAATACTCATTTTGACTGCCTCCAGAAGTTAGATGAGATGGCCAATGCAATTTGGTGCTAGGCCTTTCCCTTTAGGTTTTACCCCAACAATGTTTTCATTAGTTTCGCTCACTCTCGAAATCAAGCATTTTACAGCAGGTTGGAGCAGCCTGTATCTCAGCACAGGAATAAGGTAGGGAAGAATTCTAAGGATCATTTTGACTGCCTCCAGAAGTTAGATCAGATGGCAAATTGTATTTGGTGCTAGGTCTTTACCTTTAGGTTTTACCCCAACAATGTTTTCATTAGTTTCGCTCACTCTCGAAATCAAGCATTTTACAGCAGGTTGGAGCAGCCTGTATCTCAGCACAGGAATAAGGTAGGGAAGAATTCTAAGGATCATTTTGACTGCCTCCAGAAGTTAGATCAGATGGCAAATTGTATTTGGTGCTAGGTCTTTACCTTTAGGTTTTACCCCAACAATGTTTTCATTAGTTTCGCTCACTCTCGAAATCAAGCATTTTACAGCAGGTTGGAGCAGCCTGTATCTCAGCACAGGAATAAGGTAGGGAAGAATTCTAAGGATCATTTTGACTGCCTCCAGAAGTTAGAGCAGATGGCAAATTGGATTTGGTGCTAGGTCTTTCCCTTTAGGTTTTACCCCAACAATGTTTTCATTAGTTTCGCTCACTCTCGAAATCAAGCATTTTACAGCAGGTTGGAGCAGCATGTATCTCAGCACAGGAATAAGGTAGGGAAGAATTCAAATACTCATTTTGACTGCCTCCAGAAGTTAGATCAGATGGCAAATTGGATTTGGTGCTAGGTCTTTCCCTTTAGGTTTTACCCCAACAATGTTTTCATTAGTTTCGCTCACTCTCGAAATCAAGCATTTTACAGCAGGTTGGAGCAGCCTGTATCTCAGCACAGGAATAAGGTAGGGAAGAATTCTAAGGATCATTTTGACTGCCTCCAGAAGTTAGATCAGATGGCCAATGGAATTTGGTGCTAGGTCTTTCCCTTTAGGTTTTACCCCAACAATGTTTTCATTAGTTTCGCTCACTCTCGAAATCAAGCATTTTACAGCAGGTTGGAGCAGCCTGTATCTCAGCACAGGAATAAGGTAGGGAAGAATTCTAAGGATCATTTTGACTGCCTCCAGAAGTTAGATCAGATGGCAAATTGGATTTGGTGCTAGGTCTTTCCCTTTAGGTTTTACCCCAACAATGTTTTCATTAGTTTCGCTCACTCTCGAAATCAAGCATTTTACAGCAGGTTGGAGCAGCCTGTATCTCAGCACAGGAATAAGGTAGGGAAGAATTCTAAGGATCATTTTGACTGCCTCCAGAAGTTAGATCAGATGGCAAATTGGATTTGGTGCTAGGTCTTTACCTTTAGGTTTTACCCCAACAATGTTTTCATTAGTTTCGCTCACTCTCGAAATCAAGCATTTTACAGCAGGTTGGAGCAGCCTGTATCTCAGCACAGGAATAAGGTAGGGAAGAATTCTAAGGATCATTTTGACTGCCTCCAGAAGTTAGATCAGATGGCAAATTGGATTTGGTGCTAGGTCTTTCCCTTTAGGTTTTACCCCAACAATGTTTTCATTAGTTTTGCTCACTCTCGAAATCAAGCATTTTACAGCAGGTTGGAGCAGCCTGTATCTCAGCACAGGAATAAGGTAGGGAAGAATTCAAATACTCATTTTGACTGCCTCCAGAAGTTAGATCAGATGGCCAATGCAATTTGGTGCTAGGCCTTTCCCTTTAGGTTTTACCCCAACAATGTTTTCATTAGTTTCGCTCACTCTCGAAATCAAGCATTTTACAGCAGGTTGGAGCAGCCTGTATCTCAGCACAGGAATAAGGTAGGGAAGAATTCAAATACTCATTTTGACTGCCTCCAGAAGTTAGATGAGATGGCCAATGCAATTTGGTGCTAGGCCTTTCCCTTTAGGTTTTACCCCAACAATGTTTTCATTAGTTTCGCTCACTCTCCAAATCAAGCATTTTACAGCAGGTTGGAGCAGCCTGTATCTCAGCACAGGAATAAGGTAGGGAAGAATTCTAAGGATCATTTTGACTGCCTCCAGAAGTTAGATCAGATGGCAAATTGGATTTGGTGCTAGGTCTTTCCCTTTAGGTTTTACCCCAACAATGTTTTCATTAGTTTCGCTCACTCTCGAAATCAAGCATTTTACAGCAGGTTGGAGCAGCCTGTATCTCAGCACAGGAATAAGGTAGGGAAGAATTCTAAGGATCATTTTGACTGCCTCCAGAAGTTAGATCAGATGGCAAATTGGATTTGGTGCTAGGTCTTTCCCTTTAGGTTTTACCCCAACAATGTTTTCATTAGTTTCGCTCACTCTCGAAATCAAGCATTTTACAGCAGGTTGGAGCAGCCTGTATCTCAGCACAGGAATAAGGTAGGGAAGAATTCTAAGGATCATTTTGACTGCCTCCAGAAGTTAGATCAGATGGCCAATGCAATTTGGTGCTAGGCCTTTCCCTTTAGGTTTTACCCCAACAATGTTTTCATTAGTTTCGCTCACTCTCGAAATCAAGCATTTTACAGCAGGTTGGAGCAGCCTGTATCTCAGCACAGGAATAAGGTAGGGAAGAATTCTAAGGATCATTTTGACTGCCTCCAGAAGTTAGATCAGATGGCAAATTGGATTTGGTGCTAGGTCTTTCCCTTTAGGTTTTACCCCAACAATGTTTTCATTAGTTTCGCTCACTCTCGAAATCAAGCATTTTACAGCAGGTTGGAGCAGCCTGTATCTCAGCACAGGAATAAGGTAGGGAAGAATTCAAATACTCATTTTGACTGCCTCCAGAAGTTAGATCAGATGGCAAATTGGATTGGTGCTAGGTCTTTCCCTTTAGGTTTTACCCCAACAATGTTTTCATTAGTTTCGCTCACTCTCGAAATCAAGCATTTTACAGCAGGTTGGAGCAGCCTGTATCTCAGCACAGGAATAAGGTAGGGAAGAATTCTAAGGATCATTTTGACTGCCTCCAGAAGTTAGATCAGATGGCAAATTGGATTTGGTGCTAGGTCTTTCCCTTTAGGTTTTACCCCAACAATGTTTTCATTAGTTTCGCTCACTCTCGAAATCAAGCATTTTACAGCAGGTTGGAGCAGCCTGTATCTCAGCACAGGAATAAGGTAGGGAAGAATTCTAAGGATCATTTTGACTGCCTCCAGAAGTTAGATCAGATGGCAAATTGGATTTGGTGCTAGGTCTTTCCCTTTAGGTTTTACCCCAACAATGTTTTCATTAGTTTCGCTCACTCTCGAAATCAAGCATTTTACAGCAGGTTGGAGCAGCCTGTATCTCAGCACAGGAATAAGGTAGGGAAGAATTCTAAGGATCATTTTGACTGCCTCCAGAAGTTAGATCAGATGGCAAATTGGATTTGGTGCTAGGTCTTTCCCTTTAGGTTTTACCCCAACAATGTTTTCATTAGTTTCGCTCACTCTCGAAATCAAGCATTTTACAGCAGGTTGGAGCAGCCTGTATCTCAGCACAGGAATAAGGTAGGGAAGAATTCTAAGGATCATTTTGACTGCCTCCAGAAGTTAGATCAGATGGCAAATTGGATTTGGTGCTAGGTCTTTCCCTTTAGGTTTTACCCCAACAATGTTTTCATTAGTTTCGCTCACTCTCGAAATCAAGCATTTTACAGCAGGTTGGAGCAGCCTGTATCTCAGCACAGGAATAAGGTAGGGAAGAATTCTAAGGATCATTTTGACTGCCTCCAGAAGTTAGATCAGATGGCAAATTGGATTTGGTGCTAGGTCTTTCCCTTTAGGTTTTACCCCAACAATGTTTTCATTAGTTTCGCTCACTCTCGAAATCAAGCATTTTACAGCAGGTTGGAGCAGCCTGTATCTCAGCACAGGAATAAGGTAGGGAAGAATTCTAAGGATCATTTTGACTGCCTCCAGAAGTTAGATCAGATGGCAAATTGGATTTGGTGCTAGGTCTTTCCCTTTAGGTTTTACCCCAACAATGTTTTCATTAGTTTCGCTCACTCTCGAAATCAAGCATTTTACAGCAGGTTGGAGCAGCCTGTATCTCAGCACAGGAATAAGGTAGGGAAGAATTCAAATACTCATTTTGACTGCCTCCAGAAGTTAGATCAGATGGCCAATGCAATTTGGTGCTAGGCCTTTCCCTTTAGGTTTTACCCCAACAATGTTTTCATTAGTTTCGCTCACTCTCGAAATCAAGCATTTTACAGCAGGTTGGAGCAGCCTGTATCTCAGCACAGGAATAAGGTAGGGAAGAATTCTAAGGATCATTTTGACTGCCTCCAGAAGTTAGATCAGATGGCCAATGCAATTTGGTGCTAGGCCTTTCCCTTTAGGTTTTACCCCAACAATGTTTTCATTAGTTTCGCTCACTCTCGAAATCAAGCATTTTACAGCAGGTTGGAGCAGCCTGTATCTCAGCACAGGAATAAGGTAGGGAAGAATTCAAATACTCATTTTGACTGCCTCCAGAAGTTAGATCAGATGGCCAATGCAATTTGGTGCTAGGCCTTTCCCTTTAGGTTTTACCCCAACAATGTTTTCATTAGTTTCGCTCACTCTCGAAATCAAGCATTTTACAGCAGGTTGGAGCAGCCTGTATCTCAGCACAGGAATAAGGTAGGGAAGAATTCTAAGGATCATTTTGACTGCCTCCAGAAGTTAGATCAGATGGCAAATTGGATTTGGTGCTAGGTCTTTCCCTTTAGGTTTTACCCCAACAATGTTTTCATTAGTTTCGCTCACTCTCGAAATCAAGCATTTTACAGCAGGTTGGAGCAGCCTGTATCTCAGCACAGGAATAAGGTAGGGAAGAATTCTAAGGATCATTTTGACTGCCTCCAGAAGTTAGATCAGATGGCAAATTGGATTTGGTGCTAGGTCTTTCCCTTTAGGTTTTACCCCAACAATGTTTTCATTAGTTTCGCTCACTCTCGAAATCAAGCATTTTACAGCAGGTTGGAGCAGCCTGTATCTCAGCACAGGAATAAGGTAGGGAAGAATTCTAAGGATCATTTTGACTGCCTCCAGAAGTTAGATCAGATGGCAAATTGGATTTGGTGCTAGGTCTTTCCCTTTAGGTTTTACCCCAACAATGTTTTCATTAGTTTCGCTCACTCTCGAAATCAAGCATTTTACAGCAGGTTGGAGCAGCCTGTATCTCAGCACAGGAATAAGGTAGGGAAGAATTCTAAGGATCATTTTGACTGCCTCCAGAAGTTAGATCAGATGGCAAATTGGATTTGGTGCTAGGTCTTTCCCTTTAGGTTTTACCCCAACAATGTTTTCATTAGTTTCGCTCACTCTCGAAATCAAGCATTTTACAGCAGGTTGGAGCAGCCTGTATCTCAGCACAGGAATAAGGTAGGGAAGAATTCTAAGGATCATTTTGACTGCCTCCAGAAGTTAGATCAGATGGCAAATTGGATTTGGTGCTAGGTCTTTCCCTTTAGGTTTTACCCCAACAATGTTTTCATTAGTTTCGCTCACTCTCGAAATCAAGCATTTTACAGCAGGTTGGAGCAGCCTGTATCTCAGCACAGGAATAAGGTAGGGAAGAATTCTAAGGATCATTTTGACTGCCTCCAGAAGTTAGATCAGATGGCAAATTGGATTTGGTGCTAGGTCTTTCCCTTTAGGTTTTACCCCAACAATGTTTTCATTAGTTTCGCTCACTCTCGAAATCAAGCATTTTACAGCAGGTTGGAGCAGCCTGTATCTCAGCACAGGAATAAGGTAGGGAAGAATTCTAAGGATCATTTTGACTGCCTCCAGAAGTTAGATCAGATGGCCAATGGAATTTGGTGCTAGGTCTTTCCCTTTAGGTTTTACCCCAACAATGTTTTCATTAGTTTCGCTCACTCTCGAAATCAAGCATTTTACAGCAGGTTGGAGCAGCCTGTATCTCAGCACAGGAATAAGGTAGGGAAGAATTCTAAGGATCATTTTGACTGCCTCCAGAAGTTAGATCAGATGGCAAATTGGATTTGGTGCTAGGTCTTTCCCTTTAGGTTTTACCCCAACAATGTTTTCATTAGTTTCGCTCACTCTCGAAATCAAGCATTTTACAGCAGGTTGGAGCAGCCTGTATCTCAGCACAGGAATAAGGTAGGGAAGAATTCTAAGGATCATTTTGACTGCCTCCAGAAGTTAGATCAGATGGCAAATTGGATTTGGTGCTAGGTCTTTCCCTTTAGGTTTTACCCCAACAATGTTTTCATTAGTTTCGCTCACTCTCGAAATCAAGCATTTTACAGCAGGTTGGAGCAGCCTGTATCTCAGCACAGGAATAAGGTAGGGAAGAATTCAAATACTCATTTTGACTGCCTCCAGAAGTTAGATCAGATGGCCAATGGAATTTGGTGCTAGGCCTTTCCCTTTAGGTTTTACCCCAACAATGTTTTCATTAGTTTCGCTCACTCTCGAAATCAAGCATTTTACAGCAGGTTGGAGCAGCCTGTATCTCAGCACAGGAATAAGGTAGGGAAGAATTCTAAGGATCATTTTGACTGCCTCCAGAAGTTAGATCAGATGGCAAATTGGATTTGGTGCTAGGTCTTTCCCTTTAGGTTTTACCCCAACAATGTTTTCATTAGTTTCGCTCACTCTCGAAATCAAGCATTTTACAGCAGGTTGGAGCAGCCTGTATCTCAGCACAGGAATAAGGTAGGGAAGAATTCTAAGGATCATTTTGACTGCCTCCAGAAGTTAGATCAGATGGCAAATTGGATTTGGTGCTAGGTCTTTCCCTTTAGGTTTTACCCCAACAATGTTTTCATTAGTTTCGCTCACTCTCGAAATCAAGCATTTTACAGCAGGTTGGAGCAGCCTGTATCTCAGCACAGGAATAAGGTAGGGAAGAATTCAAATACTCATTTTGACTGCCTCCAGAAGTTAGATCAGATGGCAAATTGGATTTGGTGCTAGGTCTTTCCCTTTAGGTTTTACCCCAACAATGTTTTCATTAGTTTCGCTCACTCTCGAAATCAAGCATTTTACAGCAGGTTGGAGCAGCCTGTATCTCAGCACAGGAATAAGGTAGGGAAGAATTCAAATACTCATTTTGACTGCCTCCAGAAGTTAGATCAGATGGCCAATGCAATTTGGTGCTAGGCCTTTCCCTTTAGGTTTTACCCCAACAATGTTTTCATTAGTTTCGCTCACTCTCGAAATCAAGCATTTTACAGCAGGTTGGAGCAGCCTGTATCTCAGCACAGGAATAAGGTAGGGAAGAATTCAAATACTCATTTTGACTGCCTCCAGAAGTTAGATGAGATGGCCAATGCAATTTGGTGCTAGGCCTTTCCCTTTAGGTTTTACCCCCAACAATGTTTTCATTAGTTTCGCTCACTCTTGAAATCAAGCATTTTACAGCAGGTTGGAGCAGCCTGTATCTCAGCACAGGAATAAGGTAGGGAAGAATTCTAAGGATCATTTTGACTGCCTCCAGAAGTTAGATCAGATGGCAAATTGGATTTGGTGCTAGGTCTTTCCCTTTAGGTTTTACCCCAACAATGTTTTCATTAGTTTCGCTCACTCTCGAAATCAAGCATTTTACAGCAGGTTGGAGCAGCCTGTATCTCAGCACAGGAATAAGGTAGGGAAGAATTCTAAGGATCATTTTGACTGCCTCCAGAAGTTAGATCAGATGGCAAATTGGATTTGGTGCTAGGTCTTTCCCTTTAGGTTTTACCCCAACAATGTTTTCATTAGTTTCGCTCACTCTCGAAATCAAGCATTTTACAGCAGGTTGGAGCAGCCTGTATCTCAGCACAGGAATAAGGTAGGGAAGAATTCTAAGGATCATTTTGACTGCCTCCAGAAGTTAGATCAGATGGCCAATGCAATTTGGTGCTAGGCCTTTCCCTTTAGGTTTTACCCCAACAATGTTTTCATTAGTTTCGCTCACTCTCGAAATCAAGCATTTTACAGCAGGTTGGAGCAGCCTGTATCTCAGCACAGGAATAAGGTAGGGAAGAATTCTAAGGATCATTTTGACTGCCTCCAGAAGTTAGATCAGATGGCAAATTGGATTTGGTGCTAGGTCTTTCCCTTTAGGTTTTACCCCAACAATGTTTTCATTAGTTTCGCTCACTCTCGAAATCAAGCATTTTACAGCAGGTTGGAGCAGCCTGTATCTCAGCACAGGAATAAGGTAGGGAAGAATTCAAATACTCATTTTGACTGCCTCCAGAAGTTAGATCAGATGGCAAATTGGATTGGTGCTAGGTCTTTCCCTTTAGGTTTTACCCCAACAATGTTTTCATTAGTTTCGCTCACTCTCGAAATCAGCATTTTACAGCAGGTTGGAGCAGCCTGTATCTCAGCACAGGAATAAGGTAGGGAAGAATTCTAAGGATCATTTTGACTGCCTCCAGAAGTTAGATCAGATGGCAAATTGGATTTGGTGCTAGGTCTTTCCCTTTAGGTTTTACCCCAACAATGTTTTTCATTAGTTTCGCTCACTCTCGAAATCAAGCATTTTACAGCAGGTTGGAGCAGCCTGTATCTCAGCACAGGAATAAGGTAGGGAAGAATTCTAAGGATCATTTTGACTGCCTCCAGAAGTTAGATCAGATGGCAAATTGGATTTGGTGCTAGGTCTTTCCCTTTAGGTTTTACCCCAACAATGTTTTCATTAGTTTCGCTCACTCTCGAAATCAAGCATTTTACAGCAGGTTGGAGCAGCCTGTATCTCAGCACAGGAATAAGGTAGGGAAGAATTCTAAGGATCATTTTGACTGCCTCCAGAAGTTAGATCAGATGGCAAATTGGATTTGGTGCTAGGTCTTTCCCTTTAGGTTTTACCCCAACAATGTTTTCATTAGTTTCGCTCACTCTCGAAATCAAGCATTTTACAGCAGGTTGGAGCAGCCTGTATCTCAGCACAGGAATAAGGTAGGGAAGAATTCTAAGGATCATTTTGACTGCCTCCAGAAGTTAGATCAGATGGCAAATTGGATTTGGTGCTAGGTCTTTCCCTTTAGGTTTTACCCCAACAATGTTTTCATTAGTTTCGCTCACTCTCGAAATCAAGCATTTTACAGCAGGTTGGAGCAGCCTGTATCTCAGCACAGGAATAAGGTAGGGAAGAATTCTAAGGATCATTTTGACTGCCTCCAGAAGTTAGATCAGATGGCAAATTGGATTTGGTGCTAGGTCTTTCCCTTTAGGTTTTACCCCAACAATGTTTTCATTAGTTTCGCTCACTCTCGAAATCAAGCATTTTACAGCAGGTTGGAGCAGCCTGTATCTCAGCACAGGAATAAGGTAGGGAAGAATTCAAATACTCATTTTGACTGCCTCCAGAAGTTAGATCAGATGGCCAATGCAATTTGGTGCTAGGCCTTTCCCTTTAGGTTTTACCCCAACAATGTTTTCATTAGTTTCGCTCACTCTCGAAATCAAGCATTTTACAGCAGGTTGGAGCAGCCTGTATCTCAGCACAGGAATAAGGTAGGGAAGAATTCTAAGGATCATTTTGACTGCCTCCAGAAGTTAGATCAGATGGCCAATGCAATTTGGTGCTAGGCCTTTCCCTTTAGGTTTTACCCCAACAATGTTTTCATTAGTTTCGCTCACTCTCGAAATCAAGCATTTTACAGCAGGTTGGAGCAGCCTGTATCTCAGCACAGGAATAAGGTAGGGAAGAATTCAAATACTCATTTTGACTGCCTCCAGAAGTTAGATCAGATGGCCAATGCAATTTGGTGCTAGGCCTTTCCCTTTAGGTTTTACCCCAACAATGTTTTCATTAGTTTCGCTCACTCTCGAAATCAAGCATTTTACAGCAGGTTGGAGCAGCCTGTATCTCAGCACAGGAATAAGGTAGGGAAGAATTCTAAGGATCATTTTGACTGCCTCCAGAAGTTAGATCAGATGGCAAATTGGATTTGGTGCTAGGTCTTTCCCTTTAGGTTTTACCCCAACAATGTTTTCATTAGTTTCGCTCACTCTCGAAATCAAGCATTTTACAGCAGGTTGGAGCAGCCTGTATCTCAGCACAGGAATAAGGTAGGGAAGAATTCTAAGGATCATTTTGACTGCCTCCAGAAGTTAGATCAGATGGCAAATTGGATTTGGTGCTAGGTCTTTCCCTTTAGGTTTTACCCCAACAATGTTTTCATTAGTTTCGCTCACTCTCGAAATCAAGCATTTTACAGCAGGTTGGAGCAGCCTGTATCTCAGCACAGGAATAAGGTAGGGAAGAATTCTAAGGATCATTTTGACTGCCTCCAGAAGTTAGATCAGATGGCAAATTGGATTTGGTGCTAGGTCTTTCCCTTTAGGTTTTACCCCAACAATGTTTTCATTAGTTTCGCTCACTCTCGAAATCAAGCATTTTACAGCAGGTTGGAGCAGCCTGTATCTCAGCACAGGAATAAGGTAGGGAAGAATTCTAAGGATCATTTTGACTGCCTCCAGAAGTTAGATCAGATGGCAAATTGGATTTGGTGCTAGGTCTTTCCCTTTAGGTTTTACCCCAACAATGTTTTCATTAGTTTCGCTCACTCTCGAAATCAAGCATTTTACAGCAGGTTGGAGCAGCCTGTATCTCAGCACAGGAATAAGGTAGGGAAGAATTCTAAGGATCATTTTGACTGCCTCCAGAAGTTAGATCAGATGGCAAATTGGATTTGGTGCTAGGTCTTTCCCTTTAGGTTTTACCCCAACAATGTTTTCATTAGTTTCGCTCACTCTCGAAATCAAGCATTTTACAGCAGGTTGGAGCAGCCTGTATCTCAGCACAGGAATAAGGTAGGGAAGAATTCTAAGGATCATTTTGACTGCCTCCAGAAGTTAGATCAGATGGCAAATTGGATTTGGTGCTAGGTCTTTCCCTTTAGGTTTTACCCCAACAATGTTTTCATTAGTTTCGCTCACTCTCGAAATCAAGCATTTTACAGCAGGTTGGAGCAGCCTGTATCTCAGCACAGGAATAAGGTAGGGAAGAATTCTAAGGATCATTTTGACTGCCTCCAGAAGTTAGATCAGATGGCAAATTGGATTTGGTGCTAGGTCTTTCCCTTTAGGTTTTACCCCAACAATGTTTTCATTAGTTTCGCTCACTCTCGAAATCAAGCATTTTACAGCAGGTTGGAGCAGCCTGTATCTCAGCACAGGAATAAGGTAGGGAAGAATTCTAAGGATCATTTTGACTGCCTCCAGAAGTTAGATCAGATGGCAAATTGGATTTGGTGCTAGGTCTTTCCCTTTAGGTTTTACCCCAACAATGTTTTCATTAGTTTCGCTCACTCTCGAAATCAAGCATTTTACAGCAGGTTGGAGCAGCCTGTATCTCAGCACAGGAATAAGGTAGGGAAGAATTCAAATACTCATTTTGACTGCCTCCAGAAGTTAGATCAGATGGCAAATTGGATTTGGTGCTAGGTCTTTCCCTTTAGGTTTTACCCCAACAATGTTTTCATTAGTTTCGCTCACTCTCGAAATCAAGCATTTTACAGCAGGTTGGAGCAGCCTGTATCTCAGCACAGGAATAAGGTAGGGAAGAATTCTAAGGATCATTTTGACTGCCTCCAGAAGTTAGATCAGATGGCCAATGCAATTTGGTGCTAGGTCTTTCCCTTTAGGTTTTACCCCAACAATGTTTTCATTAGTTTCGCTCACTCTCGAAATCAAGCATTTTACAGCAGGTTGGAGCAGCCTGTATCTCAGCACAGGAATAAGGTAGGGAAGAATTCTAAGGATCATTTTGACTGCCTCCAGAAGTTAGATCAGATGGCAAATTGGATTTGGTGCTAGGTCTTTCCCTTTAGGTTTTACCCCAACAATGTTTTCATTAGTTTCGCTCACTCTCGAAATCAAGCATTTTACAGCAGGTTGGAGCAGCCTGTATCTCAGCACAGGAATAAGGTAGGGAAGAATTCTAAGGATCATTTTGACTGCCTCCAGAAGTTAGATCAGATGGCAAATTGGATTTGGTGCTAGGTCTTTCCCTTTAGGTTTTACCCCAACAATGTTTTCATTAGTTTCGCTCACTCTCGAAATCAAGCATTTTACAGCAGGTTGGAGCAGCCTGTATCTCAGCACAGGAATAAGGTAGGGAAGAATTCAAATACTCATTTTGACTGCCTCCAGAAGTTAGATCAGATGGCCAATGGAATTTGGTGCTAGGCCTTTCCCTTTAGGTTTTACCCCAACAATGTTTTCATTAGTTTCGCTCACTCTCGAAATCAAGCATTTTACAGCAGGTTGGAGCAGCCTGTATCTCAGCACAGGAATAAGGTAGGGAAGAATTCTAAGGATCATTTTGACTGCCTCCAGAAGTTAGATCAGATGGCAAATTGGATTTGGTGCTAGGTCTTTCCCTTTAGGTTTTACCCCAACAATGTTTTCATTAGTTTCGCTCACTCTCGAAATCAAGCATTTTACAGCAGGTTGGAGCAGCCTGTATCTCAGCACAGGAATAAGGTAGGGAAGAATTCTAAGGATCATTTTGACTGCCTCCAGAAGTTAGATCAGATGGCAAATTGGATTTGGTGCTAGGTCTTTCCCTTTAGGTTTTACCCCAACAATGTTTTCATTAGTTTCGCTCACTCTCGAAATCAAGCATTTTACAGCAGGTTGGAGCAGCCTGTATCTCAGCACAGGAATAAGGTAGGGAAGAATTCAAATACTCATTTTGACTGCCTCCAGAAGTTAGATCAGATGGCAAATTGGATTTGGTGCTAGGTCTTTCCCTTTAGGTTTTACCCCAACAATGTTTTCATTAGTTTCGCTCACTCTCGAAATCAAGCATTTTACAGCAGGTTGGAGCAGCCTGTATCTCAGCACAGGAATAAGGTAGGGAAGAATTCAAATACTCATTTTGACTGCCTCCAGAAGTTAGATCAGATGGCCAATGCAATTTGGTGCTAGGCCTTTCCCTTTAGGTTTTACCCCAACAATGTTTTCATTAGTTTCGCTCACTCTCGAAATCAAGCATTTTACAGCAGGTTGGAGCAGCCTGTATCTCAGCACAGGAATAAGGTAGGGAAGAATTCTAAGGATCATTTTGACTGCCTCCAGAAGTTAGATCAGATGGCAAATTGGATTTGGTGCTAGGTCTTTCCCTTTAGGTTTTACCCCAACAATGTTTTCATTAGTTTCGCTCACTCTCGAAATCAAGCATTTTACAGCAGGTTGGAGCAGCCTGTATCTCAGCACAGGAATAAGGTAGGGAAGAATTCTAAGGATCATTTTGACTGCCTCCAGAAGTTAGATCAGATGGCAAATTGGATTTGGTGCTAGGTCTTTCCCTTTAGGTTTTACCCCAACAATGTTTTCATTAGTTTCGCTCACTCTCGAAATCAAGCATTTTACAGCAGGTTGGAGCAGCCTGTATCTCAGCACAGGAATAAGGTAGGGAAGAATTCAAATACTCATTTTGACTGCCTCCAGAAGTTAGATCAGATGGCAAATTGGATTTGGTGCTAGGTCTTTCCCTTTAGGTTTTACCCCAACAATGTTTTCATTAGTTTCGCTCACTCTCGAAATCAAGCATTTTACAGCAGGTTGGAGCAGCCTGTATCTCAGCACAGGAATAAGGTAGGGAAGAATTCTAAGGATCATTTTGACTGCCTCCAGAAGTTAGATCAGATGGCAAATTGGATTTGGTGCTAGGTCTTTCCCTTTAGGTTTTACCCCAACAATGTTTTCATTAGTTTCGCTCACTCTCGAAATCAAGCATTTTACAGCAGGTTGGAGCAGCCTATATCTCAGCACAGGAATAAGGTAGGGAAGAATTCTAAGGATCATTCTGACTGCCTCCAGAAGTTAGATCAGATGGCAAATTGGATTTGGTGCTAGGTCTTTCCCTTTAGGTTTTACCCCAACAATGTTTTCATTAGTTTCGCTCACTCTCAAAATCAAGCATTTTACAGCAGGTTGGAGCAGCCTGTATCTCAGCACAGGAATAAGGTAGGGAAGAATTCTAAGGATCATTTTGACTGCCTCCAGAAGTTAGATCAGATGGCAAATTGGATTTGGTGCTAGGTCTTTCCCTTTAGGTTTTACCCCAACAATGTTTTCATTAGTTTCGCTCACTCTCGAAATCAAGCATTTTACAGCAGGTTGGAGCAGCCTGTATCTCAGCACAGGAATAAGGTAGGGAAGAATTCTAAGGATCATTTTGACTGCCTCCAGAAGTTAGATCAGATGGCCAATGCAATTTGGTGCTAGGTCTTTCCCTTTAGGTTTTACCCCAACAATGTTTTCATTAGTTTCGCTCACTCTCGAAATCAAGCATTTTACAGCAGGTTGGAGCAGCCTGTATCTCAGCACAGGAATAAGGTAGGGAAGAATTCTAAGGATCATTTTGACTGCCTCCAGAAGTTAGATCAGATGGCAAATTGGATTTGGTGCTAGGTCTTTCCCTTTAGGTTTTACCCCAACGATGTTTTCATTAGTTTCGCTCACTCTCGAAATCAAGCATTTTACAGCAGGTTGGAGCAGCCTGTATCTCAGCACAGGAATAAGGTAGGGAAGAATTCTAAGGATCATTTTGACTGCCTCCAGAAGTTAGATCAGATGGCAAATTGGATTTGGTGCTAGGTCTTTCCCTTTAGGTTTTACCCCAACAATGTTTTCATTAGTTTCGCTCACTCTCGAAATCAAGCATTTTACAGCAGGTTGGAGCAGCCTGTATCTCAGCACAGGAATAAGGTAGGGAAGAATTCTAAGGATCATTTTGACTGCCTCCAGAAGTTAGATCAGATGGCAAATTGGATTTGGTGCTAGGTCTTTCCCTTTAGGTTTTACCCCAACAATGTTTTCATTAGTTTCGCTCACTCTCGAAATCAAGCATTTTACAGCAGGTTGGAGCAGCCTGTATCTCAGCACAGGAATAAGGTAGGGAAGAATTCAAATACTCATTTTGACTGCCTCCAGAAGTTAGATCAGATGGCCAATGGAATTTGGTGCTAGGCCTTTCCCTTTAGGTTTTACCCCAACAATGTTTTCATTAGTTTCGCTCACTCTCGAAATCAAGCATTTTACAGCAGGTTGGAGCAGCCTGTATCTCAGCACAGGAATAAGGTAGGGAAGAATTCAAATACTCATTCTGACTGCCTCCAGAAGTTAGATCAGATGGCAAATTGGATTTGGTGCTAGGTCTTTCCCTTTAGGTGTTACCCCAACAATGTTTTCATTAGTTTCGCTCACTCTCGAAATCAAGCATTTTACAGCAGGTTGGAGCAGCCTGTATCTCAGCACAGGAATAAGGTAGGGAAGAATTCTAAGGATCATTTTGACTGCCTCCAGAAGTTAGATCAGATGGCAAATTGGATTTGGTGCTAGGTCTTTCCCTTTAGGTTTTACCCCAACAATGTTTTCATTAGTTTCGCTCACTCTCGAAATCAAGCATTTTACAGCAGGTTGGAGCAGCCTGTATCTCAGCACAGGAATAAGGTAGGGAAGAATTCTAAGGATCATTTTGACTGCCTCCAGAAGTTAGATCAGATGGCAAATTGGATTTGGTGCTAGGTCTTTCCCTTTAGGTTTTACCCCAACAATGTTTTCATTAGTTTCGCTCACTCTCGAAATCAAGCATTTTACAGCAGGTTGGAGCAGCCTGTATCTCAGCACAGGAATAAGGTAGGGAAGAATTCTAAGGATCATTTTGACTGCCTCCAGAAGTTAGATCAGATGGCAAATTGGATTTGGTGCTAGGTCTTTCCCTTTAGGTTTTACCCCAACAATGTTTTCATTAGTTTCGCTCACTCTCGAAATCAAGCATTTTACAGCAGGTTGGAGCAGCCTGTATCTCAGCACAGGAATAAGGTAGGGAAGATTTCTAAGGATCATTTTGACTGCCTCCAGAAGTTAGATCAGATGGCAAATTGGATTTGGTGCTAGGTCTTTCCCTTTAGGTTTTACCCCAACAATGTTTTCATTAGTTTCGCTCACTCTCGAAATCAAGCATTTTACAGCAGGTTGGAGCAGCCTGTATCTCAGCACAGGAATAAGGTAGGGAAGAATTCAAATACTCATTTTGACTGCCTCCAGAAGTTAGATCAGATGGCCAATGCAATTTGGTGCTAGGCCTTTCCCTTTAGGTTTTACCCCAACAATGTTTTCATTAGTTTCGCTCACTCTCGAAATCAAGCATTTTACAGCAGGTTGGAGCAGCCTGTATCTCAGCACAGGAATAAGGTAGGGAAGAATTCTAAGGATCATTTTGACTGCCTCCAGAAGTTAGATCAGATGGCCAATGCAATTTGGTGCTAGGCCTTTCCCTTTAGGTTTTACCCCAACAATGTTTTCATTAGTTTCGCTCACTCTCGAAATCAAGCATTTTACAGCAGGTTGGAGCAGCCTGTATCTCAGCACAGGAATAAGGTAGGGAAGAATTCTAAGGATCATTTTGACTGCCTCCAGAAGTTAGATCAGATGGCAAATTGGATTTGGTGCTAGGTCTTTCCCTTTAGGTTTTACCCCAACAATGTTTTCATTAGTTTCGCTCACTCTCAAAATCAAGCATTTTACAGCAGGTTGGAGCAGCCTGTATCTCAGCACAGGAATAAGGTAGGGAAGAATTCTAAGGATCATTTTGACTGCCTCCAGAAGTTAGATCAGATGGCAAATTGGATTTGGTGCTAGGTCTTTCCCTTTAGGTTTTACCCCAACAATGTTTTCATTAGTTTCGCTCACTCTCGAAATCAAGCATTTTACAGCAGGTTGGAGCAGCCTGTATCTCAGCACAGGAATAAGGTAGGGAAGAATTCTAAGGATCATTTTGACTGCCTCCAGAAGTTAGATCAGATGGCAAATTGGATTTGGTGCTAGGTCTTTCCCTTTAGGTTTTACCCCAACAATGTTTTCATTAGTTTCGCTCACTCTCGAAATCAAGCATTTTACAGCAGGTTGGAGCAGCCTGTATCTCAGCACAGGAATAAGGTAGGGAAGAATTCAAATACTCATTTTGACTGCCTCCAGAAGTTAGATCAGATGGCAAATTGGATTTGGTGCTAGGTCTTTCCCTTTAGGTTTTACCCCAACAATGTTTTCATTAGTTTCGCTCACTCTCGAAATCAAGCATTTTACAGCAGGTTGGAGCAGCCTGTATCTCAGCACAGGAATAAGGTAGGGAAGAATTCAAATACTCATTTTGACTGCCTCCAGAAGTTAGATCAGATGGCCAATGCAATTTGGTGCTAGGCCTTTCCCTTTAGGTTTTACCCCAACAATGTTTTCATTAGTTTCGCTCACTCTCCAAATCAAGCATTTTACAGCAGGTTGGAGCAGCCTGTATCTCAGCACAGGAATAAGGTAGGGAAGAATTCAAATACTCATTTTGACTGCCTCCAGAAGTTAGATCAGATGGCAAATTGGATTTGGTGCTAGGTCTTTCCCTTTAGGTTTTACCCCAACAATGTTTTCATTAGTTTCGCTCACTCTCGAAATCAAGCATTTTACAGCAGGTTGGAGCAGCCTGTATCTCAGCACAGGAATAAGGTAGGGAAGAATTCTAAGGATCATTTTGACTGCCTCCAGAAGTTAGATCAGATGGCCAATGGAATTTGGTGCTAGGTCTTTCCCTTTAGGTTTTACCCCAACAATGTTTTCATTAGTTTCGCTCACTCTCGAAATCAAGCATTTTACAGCAGGTTGGAGCAGCCTGTATCTCAGCACAGGAATAAGGTAGGGAAGAATTCTAAGGATCATTTTGACTGCCTCCAGAAGTTAGATCAGATGGCAAATTGGATTTGGTGCTAGGTCTTTCCCTTTAGGTTTTACCCCAACAATGTTTTCATTAGTTTCGCTCACTCTCGAAATCAAGCATTTTACAGCAGGTTGGAGCAGCCTGTATCTCAGCACAGGAATAAGGTAGGGAAGAATTCAAATACTCATTTTGACTGCCTCCAGAAGTTAGATCAGATGGCAAATTGGATTTGGTGCTAGGTCTTTCCCTTTAGGTTTTACCCCAACAATGTTTTCATTAGTTTCGCTCACTCTCGAAATCAAGCATTTTACAGCAGGTTGGAGCAGCCTGTATCTCAGCACAGGAATAAGGTAGGGAAGAATTCTAAGGATCATTTTGACTGCCTCCAGAAGTTAGATCAGATGGCAAATTGGATTTGGTGCTAGGTCTTTCCCTTTAGGTTTTACCCCAACAATGTTTTCATTAGTTTCGCTCACTCTCGAAATCAAGCATTTTACAGCAGGTTGGAGCAGCCTGTATCTCAGCACAGGAATAAGGTAGGGAAGAATTCAAATACTCATTTTGACTGCCTCCAGAAGTTAGATCAGATGGCCAATGCAATTTGGTGCTAGGCCTTTCCCTTTAGGTTTTACCCCAACAATGTTTTCATTAGTTTCGCTCACTCTCGAAATCAAGCATTTTACAGCAGGTTGGAGCAGCCTGTATCTCAGCACAGGAATAAGGTAGGGAAGAATTCTAAGGATCATTTTGACTGCCTCCAGAAGTTAGATCAGATGGCAAATTGGATTTGGTGCTAGGTCTTTCCCTTTAGGTTTTACCCCAACAATGTTTTCATTAGTTTCGCTCACTCTCGAAATCAAGCATTTTACAGCAGGTTGGAGCAGCCTGTATCTCAGCACAGGAATAAGGTAGGGAAGAATTCTAAGGATCATTTTGACTGCCTCCAGAAGTTAGATCAGATGGCAAATTGGATTTGGTGCTAGGTCTTTCCCTTTAGGTTTTACCCCAACAATGTTTTCATTAGTTTCGCTCACTCTCGAAATCAAGCATTTTACAGCAGGTTGGAGCAGCCTGTATCTCAGCACAGGAATAAGGTAGGGAAGAATTCTAAGGATCATTTTGACTGCCTCCAGAAGTTAGATCAGATGGCAAATTGGATTTGGTGCTAGGTCTTTCCCTTTAGGTTTTACCCCAACAATGTTTTCATTAGTTTCGCTCACTCTCGAAATCAAGCATTTTACAGCAGGTTGGAGCAGCCTGTATCTCAGCACAGGAATAAGGTAGGGAAGAATTCTAAGGATCATTTTGACTGCCTCCAGAAGTTAGATCAGATGGCAAATTGGATTTGGTGCTAGGTCTTTCCCTTTAGGTTTTACCCCAACAATGTTTTCATTAGTTTCGCTCACTCTCGAAATCAAGCATTTTACAGCAGGTTGGAGCAGCCTGTATCTCAGCACAGGAATAAGGTAGGGAAGAATTCTAAGGATCATTTTGACTGCCTCCAGAAGTTAGATCAGATGGCAAATTGGATTTGGTGCTAGGTCTTTCCCTTTAGGTTTTACCCCAACAATGTTTTCATTAGTTTCGCTCACTCTCGAAATCAAGCATTTTACAGCAGGTTGGAGCAGCCTGTATCTCAGCACAGGAATAAGGTAGGGAAGAATTCTAAGGATCATTTTGACTGCCTCCAGAAGTTAGATCAGATGGCAAATTGGATTTGGTGCTAGGTCTTTCCCTTTAGGTTTTACCCCAACAATGTTTTCATTAGTTTCGCTCACTCTCGAAATCAAGCATTTTACAGCAGGTTGGAGCAGCCTGTATCTCAGCACAGGAATAAGGTAGGGAAGAATTCAAATACTCATTTTGACTGCCTCCAGAAGTTAGGTCAGATGGCCAATGGAATTTGGTGCTAGGCCTTTCCCTTTAGGTTTTACCCCAACAATGTTTTCATTAGTTTCGCTCACTCTCGAAATCAAGCATTTTACAGCAGGTTGGAGCAGCCTGTATCTCAGCACAGGAATAAGGTAGGGAAGAATTCAAATACTCATTCTGACTGCCTCCAGAAGTTAGATCAGATGGCAAATTGGATTTGGTGCTAGGTCTTTCCCTTTAGGTTTTACCCCAACAATGTTTTCATTAGTTTCGCTCACTCTCGAAATCAAGGATTTTACAGCAGGTTGGAGCAGCCTGTATCTCAGCACAGGAATAAGGTAGGGAAGAATTCTAAGGATCATTTTGACTGCCTCCAGAAGTTAGATCAGATGGCCAATGGAATTTGGTGCTAGGTCTTTCCCTTTAGGTTTTACCCCAACAATGTTTTCATTAGTTTCGCTCACTCTTGAAATCAAGCATTTTACAGCAGGTTGGAGCAGCCTGTATCTCAGCACAGGAATAAGGTAGGGAAGAATTCTAAGGATCATTTTGACTGCCTCCAGAAGTTAGATCAGATGGCAAATTGGATTTGGTGCTAGGTCTTTCCCTTTAGGTTTTACCCCAACAATGTTTTCATTAGTTTCGCTCACTCTCAAAATCAAGCATTTTACAGCAGGTTGGAGCAGCCTGTATCTCAGCACAGGAATAAGGTAGGGAAGAATTCTAAGGATCATTTTGACTGCCTCCAGAAGTTAGATCAGATGGCAAATTGGATTTGGTGCTAGGTCTTTCCCTTTAGGTTTTACCCCAACAATGTTTTCATTAGTTTCGCTCACTCTCGAAATCAAGCATTTTACAGCAGGTTGGAGCAGCCTGTATCTCAGCACAGGAATAAGGTAGGGAAGAATTCAAATACTCATTTTGACTGCCTCCAGAAGTTAGATCAGATGGCAAATTGGATTTGGTGCTAGGTCTTTCCCTTTAGGTTTTACCCCAACAATGTTTTCATTAGTTTCGCTCACTCTCGAAATCAAGCATTTTACAGCAGGTTGGAGCAGCCTGTATCTCAGCACAGGAATAAGGTAGGGAAGAATTCTAAGGATCATTTTGACTGCCTCCAGAAGTTAGATCAGATGGCAAATTGGATTTGGTGCTAGGTCTTTCCCTTTAGGTTTTACCCCAACAATGTTTTCATTAGTTTCGCTCACTCTCGAAATCAAGCATTTTACAGCAGGTTGGAGCAGCCTGTATCTCAGCACAGGAATAAGGTAGGGAAGAATTCTAAGGATCATTTTGACTGCCTCCAGAAGTTAGATCAGATGGCAAATTGGATTTGGTGCTAGGTCTTTCCCTTTAGGTTTTACCCCAACAATGTTTTCATTAGTTTCGCTCACTCTCGAAATCAAGCATTTTACAGCAGGTTGGAGCAGCCTGTATCTCAGCACAGGAATAAGGTAGGGAAGAATTCTAAGGATCATTTTGACTGCCTCCAGAAGTTAGATCAGATGGCCAATGCAATTTGGTGCTAGGCCTTTCCCTTTAGGTTTTACCCCAACAATGTTTTCATTAGTTTCGCTCACTCTCGAAATCAAGCATTTTACAGCAGGTTGGAGCAGCCTGTATCTCAGCACAGGAATAAGGTAGGGAAGAATTCTAAGGATCATTTTGACTGCCTCCAGAAGTTAGATCAGATGGCAAATTGGATTTGGTGCTAGGTCTTTCCCTTTAGGTTTTACCCCAACAATGTTTTCATTAGTTTCGCTCACTCTCGAAATCAAGCATTTTACAGCAGGTTGGAGCAGCCTGTACCTCAGCACAGGAATAAGGTAGGGAAGAATTCTAAGGATCATTTTGACTGCCTCCAGAAGATAGATCAGATGGCCAATGGAATTTGGTGCTAGGTCTTTCCCTTTAGGTTTTACCCCAACAATGTTTTCATTAGTTTCGCTCACTCTCAAAATCAAGCATTTTACAGCAGGTTGGAGCAGCCTGTATCTCAGCACAGGAATAAGGTAGGGAAGAATTCAAATACTCATTTTGACTGCCTCCAGAAGTTAGATCAGATGGCCAATGGAATTTGGTGCTAGGTCTTTCCCTTTAGGTTTTACCCCAACAATGTTTTCATTAGTTTTGCTCACTCTCGAAATCAAGCATTTTACAGCAGGTTGGAGCAGCCTGTATCTCAGCACAGGAATAAGGTAGGGAAGAATTCAAATACTCATTTTGACTGCCTCCAGAAGTTAGATCATATGGCCAATGGAATTTGGTGCTAGGTCTTTCCCTTTAGGTTTTACCCCAACAATGTTTTCATTAGTTTCGCTCACTCTCGAAATCAAGCATTTTACAGCAGGTTGGAGCAGCCTGTATCTCAGCACAGGAATAAGGTAGGGAAGAATTCTAAGGATCATTTTGACTGCCTCCAGAAGTTAGATCAGATGGCAAATTGGATTTGGTGCTAGGTCTTTCCCTTTAGGTTTTACCCCAACAATGTTTTCATTAGTTTCGCTCACTCTCGAAATCAAGCATTTTACAGCAGGTTGGAGCAGCCTGTATCTCAGCACAGGAATAAGGTAGGGAAGAATTCAAATACTCATTTTGACTGCCTCCAGAAGTTAGATCAGATGGCCAATGCAATTTGGTGCTAGGCCTTTCCCTTTAGGTTTTACCCCAACAATGTTTTCATTAGTTTCGCTCACTCTTGAAATCAAGCATTTTACAGCAGGTTGGAGCAGCCTGTATCTCAGCACAGGAATAAGGTAGGGAAGAATTCTAAGGATCATTTTGACTGCCTCCAGAAGTTAGATCAGATGGCAAATTGGATTTGGTGCTAGGTCTTTCCCTTTAGGTTTTACCCCAACAATGTTTTCATTAGTTTCGCTCACTCTCGAAATCAAGCATTTTACAGCAGGTTGGAGCAGCCTGTATCTCAGCACAGGAATAAGGTAGGGAAGAATTCTAAGGATCATTTTGACTGCCTCCAGAAGTTAGATCAGATGGCCAATGGAATTTGGTGCTAGGTCTTTCCCTTTAGGTTTTACCCCAACAATGTTTTCATTAGTTTCGCTCACTCTCGAAATCAAGCATTTTACAGCAGGTTGGAGCAGCCTGTATCTCAGCACAGGAATAAGGTAGGGAAGAATTCTAAGGATCATTTTGACTGCCTCCAGAAGTTAGATCAGATGGCCAATGGAATTTGGTGCTAGGTCTTTCCCTTTAGGTTTTACCCCAACAATGTTTTCATTAGTTTCGCTCACTCTCGAAATCAAGCATTTTACAGCAGGTTGGAGCAGCCTGTATCTCAGCACAGGAATAAGGTAGGGAAGAATTCTAAGGATCATTTTGACTGCCTCCAGAAGATAGATCAGATGGCCAATGGAATTTGGTGCTAGGTCTTTCCCTTTAGGTTTTACCCCAACAATGTTTTCATTAGTTTCGCTCACTCTCAAAATCAAGCATTTTACAGCAGGTTGGAGCAGCCTGTATCTCAGCACAGGAATAAGGTAGGGAAGAATTCAAATACTCATTTTGACTGCCTCCAGAAGTTAGATCAGATGGCCAATGGAATTTGGTGCTAGGTCTTTCCCTTTAGGTTTTACCCCAACAATGTTTTCATTAGTTTTGCTCACTCTCGAAATCAAGCATTTTACAGCAGGTTGGAGCAGCCTGTATCTCAGCACAGGAATAAGGTAGGGAAGAATTCAAATACTCATTTTGACTGCCTCCAGAAGTTAGATCAGATGGCAAATTGGATTTGGTGCTAGGTCTTTCCCTTTAGGTTTTACCCCAACAATGTTTTCATTAGTTTCGCTCACTCTCGAAATCAAGCATTTTACAGCAGGTTGGAGCAGCCTGTATCTCAGCACAGGAATAAGGTAGGGAAGAATTCTAAGGATCATTTTGACTGCCTCCAGAAGTTAGATCAGATGGCAAATTGGATTTGGTGCTAGGTCTTTCCCTTTAGGTTTTACCCCAACAATGTTTTCATTAGTTTCGTTCACTCTCCAAATCAAGCATTTTACAGCAGGTTGGAGCAGCCTGTATCTCAGCACAGGAATAAGGTAGGGAAGAATTCAAATACTCATTTTGACTGCCTCCAGAAGTTAGATCAGATGGCCAATGCAATTTGGTGCTAGGCCTTTCCCTTTAGGTTTTACCCCAACAATGTTTTCATTAGTTTCGCTCACTCTTGAAATCAAGCATTTTACAGCAGGTTGGAGCAGCCTGTATCTCAGCACAGGAATAAGGTAGGGAAGAATTCAAATACTCATTTTGACTGCCTCCAGAAGTTAGATCAGATGGCAAATTGGATTTGGTGCTAGGTCTTTCCCTTTAGGTTTTACCCCAACAATGTTTTCATTAGTTTCGCTCACTCTCGAAATCAAGCATTTTACAGCAGGTTGGAGCAGCCTGTATCTCAGCACAGGAATAAGGTAGGGAAGAATTCTAAGGATCATTTTGACTGCCTCCAGAAGTTAGATCAGATGGCCAATGGAATTTGGTGCTAGGTCTTTCCCTTTAGGTTTTACCCCAACAATGTTTTCATTAGTTTCGCTCACTCTCGAAATCAAGCATTTTACAGCAGGTTGGAGCAGCCTGTATCTCAGCACAGGAATAAGGTAGGGAAGAATTCTAAGGATCATTTTGACTGCCTCCAGAAGTTAGATCAGATGGCCAATGCAATTTGGTGCTAGGTCTTTCCCTTTAGGTTTTACCCCAACAATGTTTTCATTAGTTTCGCTCACTCTCGAAATCAAGCATTTTACAGCAGGTTGGAGCAGCCTGTATCTCAGCACAGGAATAAGGTAGGGAAGAATTCAAATACTCATTTTGACTGCCTCCAGAAGTTAGATCATATGGCCAATGGAATTTGGTGCTAGGTCTTTCCCTTTAGGTTTTACCCCAACAATGTTTTCATTAGTTTCGCTCACTCTCGAAATCAAGCATTTTACAGCAGGTTGGAGCAGCCTGTATCTCAGCACAGGAATAAGGTAGGGAAGAATTCTAAGGATCATTTTGACTGCCTCCAGAAGTTAGATCAGATGGCAAATTGGATTTGGTGCTAGGTCTTTCCCTTTAGGTTTTACCCCAACAATGTTTTCATTAGTTTCGCTCACTCTCGAAATCAAGCATTTTACAGCAGGTTGGAGCAGCCTGTATCTCAGCACAGGAATAAGGTAGGGAAGAATTCAAATACTCATTTTGACTGCCTCCAGAAGTTAGATCAGATGGCCAATGGAATTTGGTGCTAGGTCTTTCCCTTTAGGTTTTACCCCAACAATGTTTTCATTAGTTTCGCTCACTCTCGAAATCAAGCATTTTACAGCAGGTTGGAGCAGCCTGTATCTCAGCACAGGAATAAGGTAGGGAAGAATTCTAAGGATCATTTTGACTGCCTCCAGAAGTTAGATCAGATGGCCAATGGAATTTGGTGCTAGGTCTTTCCCTTTAGGTTTTACCCCAACAATGTTTTCATTAGTTTCGCTCACTCTCGAAATCAAGCATTTTACAGCAGGTTGGAGCAGCCTGTATCTCAGCACAGGAATAAGGTAGGGAAGAATTCTAAGGATCATTTTGACTGCCTCCAGAAGATAGATCAGATGGCCAATGGAATTTGGTGCTAGGTCTTTCCCTTTAGGTTTTACCCCAACAATGTTTTCATTAGTTTCGCTCACTCTCAAAATCAAGCATTTTACAGCAGGTTGGAGCAGCCTGTATCTCAGCACAGGAATAAGGTAGGGAAGAATTCAAATACTCATTTTGACTGCCTCCAGAAGTTAGATCAGATGGCCAATGGAATTTGGTGCTAGGTCTTTCCCTTTAGGTTTTACCCCAACAATGTTTTCATTAGTTTTGCTCACTCTCGAAATCAAGCATTTTACAGCAGGTTGGAGCAGCCTGTATCTCAGCACAGGAATAAGGTAGGGAAGAATTCAAATACTCATTTTGACTGCCTCCAGAAGTTAGATCAGATGGCAAATTGGATTTGGTGCTAGGTCTTTCCCTTTAGGTTTTACCCCAACAATGTTTTCATTAGTTTCGCTCACTCTCGAAATCAAGCATTTTACAGCAGGTTGGAGCAGCCTGTATCTCAGCACAGGAATAAGGTAGGGAAGAATTCAAATACTCATTTTGACTGCCTCCAGAAGTTAGATCATATGGCCAATGGAATTTGGTGCTAGGTCTTTCCCTTTAGGTTTTACCCCAACAATGTTTTCATTAGTTTCGCTCACTCTCGAAATCAAGCATTTTACAGCAGGTTGGAGCAGCCTGTATCTCAGCACAGGAATAAGGTAGGGAAGAATTCTAAGGATCATTTTGACTGCCTCCAGAAGTTAGATCAGATGGCAAATTGGATTTGGTGCTAGGTCTTTCCCTTTAGGTTTTACCCCAACAATGTTTTCATTAGTTTCGCTCACTCTCGAAATCAAGCATTTTACAGCAGGTTGGAGCAGCCTGTATCTCAGCACAGGAATAAGGTAGGGAAGAATTCAAATACTCATTTTGACTGCCTCCAGAAGTTAGATCAGATGGCCAATGCAATTTGGTGCTAGGCCTTTCCCTTTAGGTTTTACCCCAACAATGTTTTCATTAGTTTCGCTCACTCTTGAAATCAAGCATTTTACAGCAGGTTGGAGCAGCCTGTATCTCAGCACAGGAATAAGGTAGGGAAGAATTCTAAGGATCATTTTGACTGCCTCCAGAAGTTAGATCAGATGGCAAATTGGATTTGGTGCTAGGTCTTTCCCTTTAGGTTTTACCCCAACAATGTTTTCATTAGTTTCGCTCACTCTCGAAATCAAGCATTTTACAGCAGGTTGGAGCAGCCTGTATCTCAGCACAGGAATAAGGTAGGGAAGAATTCTAAGGATCATTTTGACTGCCTCCAGAAGTTAGATCAGATGGCCAATGGAATTTGGTGCTAGGTCTTTCCCTTTAGGTTTTACCCCAACAATGTTTTCATTAGTTTCGCTCACTCTCGAAATCAAGCATTTTACAGCAGGTTGGAGCAGCCTGTATCTCAGCACAGGAATAAGGTAGGGAAGAATTCTAAGGATCATTTTGACTGCCTCCAGAAGTTAGATCAGATGGCCAATGGAATTTGGTGCTAGGTCTTTCCCTTTAGGTTTTACCCCAACAATGTTTTCATTAGTTTCGCTCACTCTCGAAATCAAGCATTTTACAGCAGGTTGGAGCAGCCTGTATCTCAGCACAGGAATAAGGTAGGGAAGAATTCTAAGGATCATTTTGACTGCCTCCAGAAGATAGATCAGATGGCCAATGGAATTTGGTGCTAGGTCTTTCCCTTTAGGTTTTACCCCAACAATGTTTTCATTAGTTTCGCTCACTCTCAAAATCAAGCATTTTACAGCAGGTTGGAGCATCCTGTATCTCAGCACAGGAATAAGGTAGGGAAGAATTCTAAGGATCATTTTGACTGCCTCCAGAAGTTAGATCAGATGGCAAATTGGATTTGGTGCTAGGTCTTTCCCTTTAGGTTTTACCCCAACAATGTTTTCATTAGTTTCGTTCACTCTCCAAATCAAGCATTTTACAGCAGGTTGGAGCAGCCTGTATCTCAGCACAGGAATAAGGTAGGGAAGAATTCTAAGGATCATTTTGACTGCCTCCAGAAGTTAGATCAGATGGCCAATGCAATTTGGTGCTAGGCCTTTCCCTTTAGGTTTTACCCCAACAATGTTTTCATTAGTTTCGCTCACTCTTGAAATCAAGCATTTTACAGCAGGTTGGAGCAGCCTGTATCTCAGCACAGGAATAAGGTAGGGAAGAATTCAAATACTCATTTTGACTGCCTCCAGAAGTTAGATCAGATGGCAAATTGGATTTGGTGCTAGGTCTTTCCCTTTAGGTTTTACCCCAACAATGTTTTCATTAGTTTCGCTCACTCTCGAAATCAAGCATTTTACAGCAGGTTGGAGCAGCCTGTATCTCAGCACAGGAATAAGGTAGGGAAGAATTCTAAGGATCATTTTGACTGCCTCCAGAAGTTAGATCAGATGGCCAATGGAATTTGGTGCTAGGTCTTTCCCTTTAGGTTTTACCCCAACAATGTTTTCATTAGTTTCGCTCACTCTCGAAATCAAGCATTTTACAGCAGGTTGGAGCAGCCTGTATCTCAGCACAGGAATAAGGTAGGGAAGAATTCTAAGGATCATTTTGACTGCCTCCAGAAGTTAGATCAGATGGCCAATGCAATTTGGTGCTAGGTCTTTCCCTTTAGGTTTTACCCCAACAATGTTTTCATTAGTTTCGCTCACTCTCGAAATCAAGCATTTTACAGCAGGTTGGAGCAGCCTGTATCTCAGCACAGGAATAAGGTAGGGAAGAATTCAAATACTCATTTTGACTGCCTCCAGAAGTTAGATCATATGGCCAATGGAATTTGGTGCTAGGTCTTTCCCTTTAGGTTTTACCCCAACAATGTTTTCATTAGTTTCGCTCACTCTCGAAATCAAGCATTTTACAGCAGGTTGGAGCAGCCTGTATCTCAGCACAGGAATAAGGTAGGGAAGAATTCTAAGGATCATTTTGACTGCCTCCAGAAGTTAGATCAGATGGCAAATTGGATTTGGTGCTAGGTCTTTCCCTTTAGGTTTTACCCCAACAATGTTTTCATTAGTTTCGCTCACTCTCGAAATCAAGCATTTTACAGCAGGTTGGAGCAGCCTGTATCTCAGCACAGGAATAAGGTAGGGAAGAATTCAAATACTCATTTTGACTGCCTCCAGAAGTTAGATCAGATGGCCAATGCAATTTGGTGCTAGGCCTTTCCCTTTAGGTTTTACCCCAACAATGTTTTCATTAGTTTCGCTCACTCTCGAAATCAAGCATTTTACAGCAGGTTGGAGCAGCCTGTATCTCAGCACAGGAATAAGGTAGGGAAGAATTCTAAGGATCATTTTGACTGCCTCCAGAAGTTAGATCAGATGGCAAATTGGATTTGGTGCTAGGTCTTTCCCTTTAGGTTTTACCCCAACAATGTTTTCATTAGTTTCGCTCACTCTCGAAATCAAGCATTTTACAGCAGGTTGGAGCAGCCTGTATCTCAGCACAGGAATAAGGTAGGGAAGAATTCTAAGGATCATTTTGACTGCCTCCAGAAGTTAGATCAGATGGCCAATGGAATTTGGTGCTAGGTCTTTCCCTTTAGGTTTTACCCCAACAATGTTTTCATTAGTTTCGCTCACTCTCGAAATCAAGCATTTTACAGCAGGTTGGAGCAGCCTGTATCTCAGCACAGGAATAAGGTAGGGAAGAATTCTAAGGATCATTTTGACTGCCTCCAGAAGTTAGATCAGATGGCCAATGGAATTTGGTGCTAGGTCTTTCCCTTTAGGTTTTACCCCAACAATGTTTTCATTAGTTTCGCTCACTCTCGAAATCAAGCATTTTACAGCAGGTTGGAGCAGCCTGTATCTCAGCACAGGAATAAGGTAGGGAAGAATTCTAAGGATCATTTTGACTGCCTCCAGAAGATAGATCAGATGGCCAATGGAATTTGGTGCTAGGTCTTTCCCTTTAGGTTTTACCCCAACAATGTTTTCATTAGTTTCGCTCACTCTCAAAATCAAGCATTTTACAGCAGGTTGGAGCAGCCTGTATCTCAGCACAGGAATAAGGTAGGGAAGAATTCAAATACTCATTTTGACTGCCTCCAGAAGTTAGATCAGATGGCCAATGGAATTTGGTGCTAGGTCTTTCCCTTTAGGTTTTACCCCAACAATGTTTTCATTAGTTTTGCTCACTCTCGAAATCAAGCATTTTACAGCAGGTTGGAGCAGCCTGTATCTCAGCACAGGAATAAGGTAGGGAAGAATTCAAATACTCATTTTGACTGCCTCCAGAAGTTAGATCAGATGGCAAATTGGATTTGGTGCTAGGTCTTTCCCTTTAGGTTTTACCCCAACAATGTTTTCATTAGTTTCGCTCACTCTCGAAATCAAGCATTTTACAGCAGGTTGGAGCAGCCTGTATCTCAGCACAGGAATAAGGTAGGGAAGAATTCTAAGGATCATTTTGACTGCCTCCAGAAGTTAGATCAGATGGCAAATTGGATTTGGTGCTAGGGCTTTCCCTTTAGGTTTTACCCCAACAATGTTTTCATTAGTTTCGTTCACTCTCCAAATCAAGCATTTTACAGCAGGTTGGAGCAGCCTGTATCTCAGCACAGGAATAAGGTAGGGAAGAATTCAAATACTCATTTTGACTGCCTCCAGAAGTTAGATCAGATGGCCAATGCAATTTGGTGCTAGGCCTTTCCCTTTAGGTTTTACCCCAACAATGTTTTCATTAGTTTCGCTCACCTCTTGAAATCAAGCATTTTACAGCAGGTTGGAGCAGCCTGTATCTCAGCACAGGAATAAGGTAGGGAAGAATTCAAATACTCATTTTGACTGCCTCCAGAAGTTAGATCAGATGGCAAATTGGATTTGGTGCTAGGTCTTTCCCTTTAGGTTTTACCCCAACAATGTTTTCATTAGTTTCGCTCACTCTCGAAATCAAGCATTTTACAGCAGGTTGGAGCAGCCTGTATCTCAGCACAGGAATAAGGTAGGGAAGAATTCTAAGGATCATTTTGACTGCCTCCAGAAGTTAGATCAGATGGCAAATTGGATTTGGTGCTAGGTCTTTCCCTTTAGGTTTTACCCCAACAATGTTTTCATTAGTTTCGCTCACTCTCGAAATCAAGCATTTTACAGCAGGTTGGAGCAGCCTGTATCTCAGCACAGGAATAAGGTAGGGAAGAATTCTAAGGATCATTTTGACTGCCTCCAGAAGTTAGATCAGATGGCCAATGCAATTTGGTGCTAGGTCTTTCCCTTTAGGTTTTACCCCAACAATGTTTTCATTAGTTTCGCTCACTCTCGAAATCAAGCATTTTACAGCAGGTTGGAGCAGCCTGTATCTCAGCACAGGAATAAGGTAGGGAAGAATTCTAAGGATCATTTTGACTGCCTCCAGAAGTTAGATCAGATGGCAAATTGGATTTGGTGCTAGGTCTTTCCCTTTAGGTTTTACCCCAACAATGTTTTCATTAGTTTCGCTCACTCTCGAAATCAAGCATTTTACAGCAGGTTGGAGCAGCCTGTATCTCAGCACAGGAATAAGGTAGGGAAGAATTCTAAGGATCATTTTGACTGCCTCCAGAAGTTAGATCAGATGGCAAATTGGATTTGGTGCTAGGTCTTTCCCTTTAGGTTTTACCCCAACAATGTTTTCATTAGTTTCGCTCACTCTCGAAATCAAGCATTTTACAGCAGGTTGGAGCAGCCTGTATCTCAGCACAGGAATAAGGTAGGGAAGAATTCTAAGGATCATTTTGACTGCCTCCAGAAGTTAGATCAGATGGCAAATTGGATTTGGTGCTAGGTCTTTCCCTTTAGGTTTTACCCCAACAATGTTTTCATTAGTTTCGCTCACTCTCGAAATCAAGCATTTTACAGCAGGTTGGAGCAGCCTGTATCTCAGCACAGGAATAAGGTAGGGAAGAATTCAAATACTCATTTTGACTGCCTCCAGAAGTTAGATCAGATGGCCAATGCAATTTGGTGCTAGGCCTTTCCCTTTAGGTTTTACCCCAACAATGTTTTCATTAGTTTCGCTCACTCTCGAAATCAAGCATTTTACAGCAGGTTTGAGCAGCCTGTATCTCAGCACAGGAATAAGGTAGGGAAGAATTCAAATACTCATTTTGACTGCCTCCAGAAGTTAGATCAGATGGCAAATTGGATTTGGTGCTAGGTCTTTCCCTTTAGGTTTTACCCCAACAATGTTTTCATTAGTTTCGCTCACTCTCGAAATCAAGCATTTTACAGCAGGTTGGAGCAGCCTGTATCTCAGCACAGGAATAAGGTAGGGAAGAATTCTAAGGATCATTTTGACTGCCTCCAGAAGTTAGATCAGATGGCCAATGGAATTTGGTGCTAGGTCTTTCCCTTTAGGTTTTACCCCCAACAATGTTTTTATTAGTTTCGCTCACTCTCGAAATCAAGCATTTTACAGCAGGTTGGAGCAGCCTGTATCTCAGCACAGGAATAAGGTAGGGAAGAATTCTAAGGATCATTTTGACTGCCTCCAGAAGTTAGATCAGATGGCAAATTGGATTTGGTGCTAGGTCTTTCCCTTTAGGTTTTACCCCAACAATGTTTTCATTAGTTTCGCTCACTCTCGAAATCAAGCATTTTACAGCAGGTTGGAGCAGCCTGTATCTCAGCACAGGAATAAGGTAGGGAAGAATTCTAAGGATCATTTTGACTGCCTCCAGAAGTTAGATCAGATGGCCAATGCAATTTGGTGCTAGGCCTTTCCCTTTAGGTTTTACCCCAACAATGTTTTCATTAGTTTCGCTCACTCTCGAAATCAAGCATTTTACAGCAGGTTGGAGCAGCCTGTATCTCAGCACAGGAATAAGGTAGGGAAGAATTCTAAGGATCATTTTGACTGCCTCCAGAAGTTAGATCAGATGGCAAATTGGATTTGGTGCTAGGTCTTTCCCTTTAGGTTTTACCCCAACAATGTTTTCATTAGTTTCGCTCACTCTCGAAATCAAGCATTTTACAGCAGGTTGGAGCAGCCTGTATCTCAGCACAGGAATAAGGTAGGGAAGAATTCTAAGGATCATTTTGACTGCCTCCAGAAGTTAGATCAGATGGCAAATTGGATTTGGTGCTAGGTCTTTCCCTTTAGGTTTTACCCCAACAATGTTTTCATTAGTTTCGCTCACTCTCGAAATCAAGCATTTTACAGCAGGTTGGAGCAGCCTGTATCTCAGCACAGGAATAAGGTAGGGAAGAATTCTAAGGATCATTTTGACTGCCTCCAGAAGTTAGATCAGATGGCAAATTGGATTTGGTGCTAGGTCTTTCCCTTTAGGTTTTACCCCAACAATGTTTTCATTAGTTTCGCTCACTCTCGAAATCAAGCATTTTACAGCAGGTTGGAGCAGCCTGTATCTCAGCACAGGAATAAGGTAGGGAAGAATTCTAAGGATCATTTTGACTGCCTCCAGAAGTTAGATCAGATGGCCAATGGAATTTGGTGCTAGGTCTTTCCCTTTAGGTTTTACCCCAACAATGTTTTCATTAGTTTCGCTCACTCTCGAAATCAAGCATTTTACAGCAGGTTGGAGCAGCCTGTATCTCAGCACAGGAATAAGGTAGGGAAGAATTCTAAGGATCATTTTGACTGCCTCCAGAAGTTAGATCAGATGGCAAATTGGATTTGGTGCTAGGTCTTTCCCTTTAGGTTTTACCCCAACAATGTTTTCATTAGTTTCGCTCACTCTCGAAATCAAGCATTTTACAGCAGGTTGGAGCAGCCTGTATCTCAGCACAGGAATAAGGTAGGGAAGAATTCTAAGGATCATTTTGACTGCCTCCAGAAGTTAGATCAGATGGCAAATTGGATTTGGTGCTAGGTCTTTCCCTTTAGGTTTTACCCCAACAATGTTTTCATTAGTTTCGCTCACTCTCGAAATCAAGCATTTTACAGCAGGTTGGAGCAGCCTGTATCTCAGCACAGGAATAAGGTAGGGAAGAATTCTAAGGATCATTTTGACTGCCTCCAGAAGTTAGATCAGATGGCAAATTGGATTTGGTGCTAGGTCTTTCCCTTTAGGTTTTACCCCAACAATGTTTTCATTAGTTTCGCTCACTCTCGAAATCAAGCATTTTACAGCAGGTTGGAGCAGCCTGTATCTCAGCACAGGAATAAGGTAGGGAAGAATTCTAAGGATCATTTTGACTGCCTCCAGAAGTTAGATCAGATGGCAAATTGGATTTGGTGCTAGGTCTTTCCCTTTAGGTTTTACCCCAACAATGTTTTCATTAGTTTCGCTCACTCTCGAAATCAAGCATTTTACAGCAGGTTGGAGCAGCCTGTATCTCAGCACAGGAATAAGGTAGGGAAGAATTCAAATACTCATTTTGACTGCCTCCAGAAGTTAGATCAGATGGCAAATTGGATTTGGTGCTAGGTCTTTCCCTTTAGGTTTTACCCCAACAATGTTTTCATTAGTTTCGCTCACTCTCGAAATCAAGCATTTTACAGCAGGTTGGAGCAGCCTGTATCTCAGCACAGGAATAAGGTAGGGAAGAATTCTAAGGATCATTTTGACTGCCTCCAGAAGTTAGATCAGATGGCAAATTGGATTTGGTGCTAGGTCTTTCCCTTTAGGTTTTACCCCAACAATGTTTTCATTAGTTTCGCTCACTCTCGAAATCAAGCATTTTACAGCAGGTTGGAGCAGCCTGTATCTCAGCACAGGAATAAGGTAGGGAAGAATTCTAAGGATCATTTTGACTGCCTCCAGAAGTTAGATCAGATGGCAAATTGGATTTGGTGCTAGGTCTTTCCCTTTAGGTTTTACCCCAACAATGTTTTCATTAGTTTCGCTCACTCTCGAAATCAAGCATTTTACAGCAGGTTGGAGCAGCCTGTATCTCAGCACAGGAATAAGGTAGGGAAGAATTCTAAGGATCATTTTGACTGCCTCCAGAAGTTAGATCAGATGGCAAATTGGATTTGGTGCTAGGTCTTTCCCTTTAGGTTTTACCCCAACAATGTTTTCATTAGTTTCGCTCACTCTCGAAATCAAGCATTTTACAGCAGGTTGGAGCAGCCTGTATCTCAGCACAGGAATAAGGTAGGGAAGAATTCAAATACTCATTTTGACTGCCTCCAGAAGTTAGATGAGATGGCCAATGCAATTTGGTGCTAGGCCTTTCCCTTTAGGTTTTACCCCAACAATGTTTTCATTAGTTTCGCTCACTCTCGAAATCAAGCATTTTACAGCAGGTTGGAGCAGCCTGTATCTCAGCACAGGAATAAGGTAGGGAAGAATTCTAAGGATCATTTTGACTGCCTCCAGAAGTTAGATCAGATGGCAAATTGGATTTGGTGCTAGGTCTTTCCCTTTAGGTTTTACCCCAACAATGTTTTCATTAGTTTCGCTCACTCTCGAAATCAAGCATTTTACAGCAGGTTGGAGCAGCCTGTATCTCAGCACAGGAATAAGGTAGGGAAGAATTCTAAGGATCATTTTGACTGCCTCCAGAAGTTAGATCAGATGGCAAATTGGATTTGGTGCTAGGTCTTTCCCTTTAGGTTTTACCCCAACAATGTTTTCATTAGTTTCGCTCACTCTCGAAATCAAGCATTTTACAGCAGGTTGGAGCAGCCTGTATCTCAGCACAGGAATAAGGTAGGGAAGAATTCTAAGGATCATTTTGACTGCCTCCAGAAGTTAGATCAGATGGCCAATGGAATTTGGTGCTAGGTCTTTCCCTTTAGGTTTTACCCCAACAATGTTTTCATTAGTTTCGCTCACTCTCGAAATCAAGCATTTTACAGCAGGTTGGAGCAGCCTGTATCTCAGCACAGGAATAAGGTAGGGAAGAATTCTAAGGATCATTTTGACTGCCTCCAGAAGTTAGATCAGATGGCAAATTGGATTTGGTGCTAGGTCTTTCCCTTTAGGTTTTACCCCAACAATGTTTTCATTAGTTTCGCTCACTCTCGAAATCAAGCATTTTACAGCAGGTTGGAGCAGCCTGTATCTCAGCACAGGAATAAGGTAGGGAAGAATTCTAAGGATCATTTTGACTGCCTCCAGAAGTTAGATCAGATGGCAAATTGGATTTGGTGCTAGGTCTTTCCCTTTAGGTTTTACCCCAACAATGTTTTCATTAGTTTCGCTCACTCTCAAAATCAAGCATTTTACAGCAGGTTGGAGCAGCCTGTATCTCAGCACAGGAATAAGGTAGGGAAGAATTCAAATACTCATTTTGACTGCCTCCAGAAGTTAGATCAGATGGCCAATGGAATTTGGTGCTAGGTCTTTCCCTTTAGGTTTTACCCCAACAATGTTTTCATTAGTTTCGCTCACTCTCGAAATCAAGCATTTTACAGCAGGTTGGAGCAGCCTGTATCTCAGCACAGGAATAAGGTAGGGAAGAATTCTAAGGATCATTTTGACTGCCTCCAGAAGTTAGATCAGATGGCAAATTGGATTTGGTGCTAGGTCTTTCCCTTTAGGTTTTACCCCAACAATGTTTTCATTAGTTTCGCTCACTCTCGAAATCAAGCATTTTACAGCAGGTTGGAGCAGCCTGTATCTCAGCACAGGAATAAGGTAGGGAAGAATTCTAAGGATCATTTTGACTGCCTCCAGAAGTTAGATCAGATGGCCAATGCAATTTGGTGCTAGGTCTTTCCCTTTAGGTTTTACCCCAACAATGTTTTCATTAGTTTCGCTCACTCTCGAAATCAAGCATTTTACAGCAGGTTGGAGCAGCCTGTATCTCAGCACAGGAATAAGGTAGGGAAGAATTCTAAGGATCATTTTGACTGCCTCCAGAAGTTAGATCAGATGGCAAATTGGATTTGGTGCTAGGTCTTTCCCTTTAGGTTTTACCCCAACAATGTTTTCATTAGTTTCGCTCACTCTCGAAATCAAGCATTTTACAGCAGGTTGGAGCAGCCTGTATCTCAGCACAGGAATAAGGTAGGGAAGAATTCTAAGGATCATTTTGACTGCCTCCAGAAGTTAGATCAGATGGCAAATTGGATTTGGTGCTAGGTCTTTCCCTTTAGGTTTTACCCCAACAATGTTTTCATTAGTTTCGCTCACTCTCGAAATCAAGCATTTTACAGCAGGTTGGAGCAGCCTGTATCTCAGCACAGGAATAAGGTAGGGAAGAATTCAAATACTCATTTTGACTGCCTCCAGAAGTTAGATCAGATGGCAAATTGGATTTGGTGCTAGGTCTTTCCCTTTAGGTTTTACCCCAACAATGTTTTCATTAGTTTCGCTCACTCTCGAAATCAAGCATTTTACAGCAGGTTGGAGCAGCCTGTATCTCAGCACAGGAATAAGGTAGGGAAGAATTCTAAGGATCATTTTGACTGCCTCCAGAAGTTAGATCAGATGGCAAATTGGATTTGGTGCTAGGTCTTTCCCTTTAGGTTTTACCCCAACAATGTTTTCATTAGTTTCGCTCACTCTCGAAATCAAGCATTTTACAGCAGGTTGGAGCAGCCTGTATCTCAGCACAGGAATAAGGTAGGGAAGAATTCTAAGGATCATTTTGACTGCCTCCAGAAGTTAGATCAGATGGCAAATTGGATTTGGTGCTAGGTCTTTCCCTTTAGGTTTTACCCCAACAATGTTTTCATTAGTTTCGCTCACTCTCGAAATCAAGCATTTTACAGCAGGTTGGAGCAGCCTGTATCTCAGCACAGGAATAAGGTAGGGAAGAATTCTAAGGATCATTTTGACTGCCTCCAGAAGTTAGATCAGATGGCAAATTGGATTTGGTGCTAGGTCTTTCCCTTTAGGTTTTACCCCAACAATGTTTTCATTAGTTTCGCTCACTCTCGAAATCAAGCATTTTACAGCAGGTTGGAGCAGCCTGTATCTCAGCACAGGAATAAGGTAGGGAAGAATTCTAAGGATCATTTTGACTGCCTCCAGAAGTTAGATCAGATGGCAAATTGGATTTGGTGCTAGGTCTTTCCCTTTAGGTTTTACCCCAACAATGTTTTCATTAGTTTCGCTCACTCTCGAAATCAAGCATTTTACAGCAGGTTGGAGCAGCCTGTATCTCAGCACAGGAATAAGGTAGGGAAGAATTCTAAGGATCATTTTGACTGCCTCCAGAAGTTAGATCAGATGGCAAATTGGATTTGGTGCTAGGTCTTTCCCTTTAGGTTTTACCCCAACAATGTTTTCATTAGTTTCGCTCACTCTCAAAATCAAGCATTTTACAGCAGGTTGGAGCAGCCTGTATCTCAGCACAGGAATAAGGTAGGGAAGAATTCAAATACTCATTTTGACTGCCTCCAGAAGTTAGATCAGATGGCCAATGGAATTTGGTGCTAGGTCTTTCCCTTTAGGTTTTACCCCAACAATGTTTTCATTAGTTTCGCTCACTCTCGAAATCAAGCATTTTACAGCAGGTTGGAGCAGCCTGTATCTCAGCACAGGAATAAGGTAGGGAAGAATTCTAAGGATCATTTTGACTGCCTCCAGAAGTTAGATCAGATGGCAAATTGGATTTGGTGCTAGGTCTTTCCCTTTAGGTTTTACCCCAACAATGTTTTCATTAGTTTCGCTCACTCTCGAAATCAAGCATTTTACAGCAGGTTGGAGCAGCCTGTATCTCAGCACAGGAATAAGGTAGGGAAGAATTCTAAGGATCATTTTGACTGCCTCCAGAAGTTAGATCAGATGGCCAATGGAATTTGGTGCTAGGTCTTTCCCTTTAGGTTTTACCCCAACAATGTTTTCATTAGTTTCGCTCACTCTCGAAATCAAGCATTTTACAGCAGGTTGGAGCAGCCTGTATCTCAGCACAGGAATAAGGTAGGGAAGAATTCTAAGGATCATTTTGACTGCCTCCAGAAGTTAGATCAGATGGCAAATTGGATTTGGTGCTAGGTCTTTCCCTTTAGGTTTTACCCCAACAATGTTTTCATTAGTTTCGCTCACTCTCGAAATCAAGCATTTTACAGCAGGTTGGAGCAGCCTGTATCTCAGCACAGGAATAAGGTAGGGAAGAATTCTAAGGATCATTTTGACTGCCTCCAGAAGTTAGATCAGATGGCAAATTGGATTTGGTGCTAGGTCTTTCCCTTTAGGTTTTACCCCAACAATGTTTTCATTAGTTTCGCTCACTCTCAAAATCAAGCATTTTACAGCAGGTTGGAGCAGCCTGTATCTCAGCACAGGAATAAGGTAGGGAAGAATTCAAATACTCATTTTGACTGCCTCCAGAAGTTAGATCAGATGGCCAATGGAATTTGGTGCTAGGTCTTTCCCTTTAGGTTTTACCCCAACAATGTTTTCATTAGTTTCGCTCACTCTCGAAATCAAGCATTTTACAGCAGGTTGGAGCAGCCTGTATCTCAGCACAGGAATAAGGTAGGGAAGAATTCTAAGGATCATTTTGACTGCCTCCAGAAGTTAGATCAGATGGCAAATTGGATTTGGTGCTAGGTCTTTCCCTTTAGGTTTTACCCCAACAATGTTTTCATTAGTTTCGCTCACTCTCGAAATCAAGCATTTTACAGCAGGTTGGAGCAGCCTGTATCTCAGCACAGGAATAAGGTAGGGAAGAATTCTAAGGATCATTTTGACTGCCTCCAGAAGTTAGATCAGATGGCAAATTGGATTTGGTGCTAGGTCTTTCCCTTTAGGTTTTACCCCAACAATGTTTTCATTAGTTTCGCTCACTCTCGAAATCAAGCATTTTACAGCAGGTTGGAGCAGCCTGTATCTCAGCACAGGAATAAGGTAGGGAAGAATTCAAATACTCATTTTGACTGCCTCCAGAAGTTAGATCAGATGGCAAATTGGATTTGGTGCTAGGTCTTTCCCTTTAGGTTTTACCCCAACAATGTTTTCATTAGTTTCGCTCACTCTCGAAATCAAGCATTTTACAGCAGGTTGGAGCAGCCTGTATCTCAGCACAGGAATAAGGTAGGGAAGAATTCTAAGGATCATTTTGACTGCCTCCAGAAGTTAGATCAGATGGCAAATTGTATTTGGTGCTAGGTCTTTCCCTTTAGGTTTTACCCCAACAATGTTTTCATTAGTTTCGCTCACTCTCGAAATCAAGCATTTTACAGCAGGTTGGAGCAGCCTGTATCTCAGCACAGGAATAAGGTAGGGAAGAATTCTAAGGATCATTTTGACTGCCTCCAGAAGTTAGATCAGATGGCAAATTGGATTTGGTGCTAGGTCTTTCCCTTTAGGTTTTACCCCAACAATGTTTTCATTAGTTTCGCTCACTCTCGAAATCAAGCATTTTACAGCAGGTTGGAGCAGCCTGTATCTCAGCACAGGAATAAGGTAGGGAAGAATTCTAAGGATCATTTTGACTGCCTCCAGAAGTTAGATCAGATGGCAAATTGGATTTGGTGCTAGGTCTTTCCCTTTAGGTTTTACCCCAACAATGTTTTCATTAGTTTCGCTCACTCTCGAAATCAAGCATTTTACAGCAGGTTGGAGCAGCCTGTATCTCAGCACAGGAATAAGGTAGGGAAGAATTCAAATACTCATTTTGACTGCCTCCAGAAGTTAGATCAGATGGCAAATTGGATTTGGTGCTAGGTCTTTCCCTTTAGGTTTTACCCCAACAATGTTTTCATTAGTTTCGCTCACTCTCGAAATCAAGCATTTTACAGCAGGTTGGAGCAGCCTGTATCTCAGCACAGGAATAAGGTAGGGAAGAATTCTAAGGATCATTTTGACTGCCTCCAGAAGTTAGATCAGATGGCAAATTGGATTTGGTGCTAGGTCTTTCCCTTTAGGTTTTACCCCAACAATGTTTTCATTAGTTTCGCTCACTCTCGAAATCAAGCATTTTACAGCAGGTTGGAGCAGCCTGTATCTCAGCACAGGAATAAGGTAGGGAAGAATTCTAAGGATCATTTTGACTGCCTCCAGAAGTTAGATCAGATGGCAAATTGGATTTGGTGCTAGGTCTTTCCCTTTAGGTTTTACCCCAACAATGTTTTCATTAGTTTCGCTCACTCTCAAAATCAAGCATTTTACAGCAGGTTGGAGCAGCCTGTATCTCAGCACAGGAATAAGGTAGGGAAGAATTCTAAGGATCATTTTGACTGCCTCCAGAAGTTAGATCAGATGGCAAATTGGATTTGGTGCTAGGTCTTTCCCTTTAGGTTTTACCCCAACAATGTTTTCATTAGTTTCGCTCACTCTCGAAATCAAGCATTTTACAGCAGGTTGGAGCAGCCTGTATCTCAGCACAGGAATAAGGTAGGGAAGAATTCTAAGGATCATTTTGACTGCCTCCAGAAGTTAGATCAGATGGCAAATTGGATTTGGTGCTAGGTCTTTCCCTTTAGGTTTTACCCCAACAATGTTTTCATTAGTTTCGCTCACTCTCGAAATCAAGCATTTTACAGCAGGTTGGAGCAGCCTGTATCTCAGCACAGGAATAAGGTAGGGAAGAATTCAAATACTCATTTTGACTGCCTCCAGAAGTTAGATCAGATGGCCAATGGAATTTGGTGCTAGGTCTTTCCCTTTAGGTTTTACCCCAACAATGTTTTCATTAGTTTCGCTCACTCTCGAAATCAAGCATTTTACAGCAGGTTGGAGCAGCCTGTATCTCAGCACAGGAATAAGGTAGGGAAGAATTCAAATACTCATTTTGACTGCCTCCAGAAGTTAGATCAGATGGCAAATTGGATTTGGTGCTAGGTCTTTCCCTTTAGGTTTTACCCCAACAATGTTTTCATTAGTTTCGCTCACTCTCGAAATCAAGCATTTTACAGCAGGTTGGAGCAGCCTGTATCTCAGCACAGGAATAAGGTAGGGAAGAATTCTAAGGATCATTTTGACTGCCTCCAGAAGTTAGATCAGATGGCCAATGGAATTTGGTGCTAGGTCTTTCCCTTTAGGTTTTACCCCAACAATGTTTTCATTAGTTTCGCTCACTCTCGAAATCAAGCATTTTACAGCAGGTTGGAGCAGCCTGTATCTCAGCACAGGAATAAGGTAGGGAAGAATTCTAAGGATCATTTTGACTGCCTCCAGAAGTTAGATCAGATGGCAAATTGGATTTGGTGCTAGGTCTTTCCCTTTAGGTTTTACCCCAACAATGTTTTCATTAGTTTCGCTCACTCTCGAAATCAAGCATTTTACAGCAGGTTGGAGCAGCCTGTATCTCAGCACAGGAATAAGGTAGGGAAGAATTCTAAGGATCATTTTGACTGCCTCCAGAAGTTAGATCAGATGGCAAATTGGATTTGGTGCTAGGTCTTTCCCTTTAGGTTTTACCCCAACAATGTTTTCATTAGTTTCGCTCACTCTCGAAATCAAGCATTTTACAGCAGGTTGGAGCAGCCTGTATCTCAGCACAGGAATAAGGTAGGGAAGAATTCTAAGGATCATTTTGACTGCCTCCAGAAGTTAGATCAGATGGCAAATTGGATTTGGTGCTAGGTCTTTCCCTTTAGGTTTTACCCCAACAATGTTTTCATTAGTTTCGCTCACTCTCGAAATCAAGCATTTTACAGCAGGTTGGAGCAGCCTGTATCTCAGCACAGGAATAAGGTAGGGAAGAATTCTAAGGATCATTTTGACTGCCTCCAGAAGTTAGATCAGATGGCAAATTGGATTTGGTGCTAGGTCTTTCCCTTTAGGTTTTACCCCAACAATGTTTTCATTAGTTTCGCTCACTCTCGAAATCAAGCATTTTACAGCAGGTTGGAGCAGCCTGTATCTCAGCACAGGAATAAGGTAGGGAAGAATTCTAAGGATCATTTTGACTGCCTCCAGAAGTTAGATCAGATGGCAAATTGGATTTGGTGCTAGGTCTTTCCCTTTAGGTTTTACCCCAACAATGTTTTCATTAGTTTCGCTCACTCTCGAAATCAAGCATTTTACAGCAGGTTGGAGCAGCCTGTATCTCAGCACAGGAATAAGGTAGGGAAGAATTCTAAGGATCATTTTGACTGCCTCCAGAAGTTAGATCAGATGGCAAATTGGATTTGGTGCTAGGTCTTTCCCTTTAGGTTTTACCCCAACAATGTTTTCATTAGTTTCGCTCACTCTCGAAATCAAGCATTTTACAGCAGGTTGGAGCAGCCTGTATCTCAGCACAGGAATAAGGTAGGGAAGAATTCTAAGGATCATTTTGACTGCCTCCAGAAGTTAGATCAGATGGCCAATGGAATTTGGTGCTAGGTCTTTCCCTTTAGGTTTTACCCCAACAATGTTTTCATTAGTTTCGCTCACTCTCGAAATCAAGCATTTTACAGCAGGTTGGAGCAGCCTGTATCTCAGCACAGGAATAAGGTAGGGAAGAATTCTAAGGATCATTTTGACTGCCTCCAGAAGTTAGATCAGATGGCAAATTGGATTTGGTGCTAGGTCTTTCCCTTTAGGTTTTACCCCAACAATGTTTTCATTAGTTTCGCTCACTCTCGAAATCAAGCATTTTACAGCAGGTTGGAGCAGCCTGTATCTCAGCACAGGAATAAGGTAGGGAAGAATTCTAAGGATCATTTTGACTGCCTCCAGAAGTTAGATCAGATGGCAAATTGGATTTGGTGCTAGGTCTTTCCCTTTAGGTTTTACCCCAACGATGTTTTCATTAGTTTCGCTCACTCTCGAAATCAAGCATTTTACAGCAGGTTGGAGCAGCCTGTATCTCAGCACAGGAATAAGGTAGGGAAGAATTCAAATACTCATTTTGACTGCCTCCAGAAGTTAGATCAGATGGCCAATGGAATTTGGTGCTAGGTCTTTCCCTTTAGGTTTTACCCCAACAATGTTTTCATTAGTTTCGCTCACTCTCGAAATCAAGCATTTTACAGCAGGTTGGAGCAGCCTGTATCTCAGCACAGGAATAAGGTAGGGAAGAATTCAAATACTCATTTTGACTGCCTCCAGAAGTTAGATCAGATGGCAAATTGGATTTGGTGCTAGGTCTTTCCCTTTAGGTTTTACCCCAACAATGTTTTCATTAGTTTCGCTCACTCTCGAAATCAAGCATTTTACAGCAGGTTGGAGCAGCCTGTATCTCAGCACAGGAATAAGGTAGGGAAGAATTCTAAGGATCATTTTGACTGCCTCCAGAAGTTAGATCAGATGGCAAATTGGATTTGGTGCTAGGTCTTTCCCTTTAGGTTTTACCCCAACAATGTTTTCATTAGTTTCGCTCACTCTCGAAATCAAGCATTTTACAGCAGGTTGGAGCAGCCTGTATCTCAGCACAGGAATAAGGTAGGGAAGAATTCTAAGGATCATTTTGACTGCCTCCAGAAGTTAGATCAGATGGCAAATTGGATTTGGTGCTAGGTCTTTCCCTTTAGGTTTTACCCCAACAATGTTTTCATTAGTTTCGCTCACTCTCGAAATCAAGCATTTTACAGCAGGTTGGAGCAGCCTGTATCTCAGCACAGGAATAAGGTAGGGAAGAATTCTAAGGATCATTTTGACTGCCTCCAGAAGTTAGATCAGATGGCCAATGCAATTTGGTGCTAGGTCTTTCCCTTTAGGTTTTACCCCAACAATGTTTTCATTAGTTTCGCTCACTCTCGAAATCAAGCATTTTACAGCAGGTTGGAGCAGCCTGTATCTCAGCACAGGAATAAGGTAGGGAAGAATTCTAAGGATCATTTTGACTGCCTCCAGAAGTTAGATCAGATGGCAAATTGGATTTGGTGCTAGGTCTTTCCCTTTAGGTTTTACCCCAACAATGTTTTCATTAGTTTCGCTCACTCTCGAAATCAAGCATTTTACAGCAGGTTGGAGCAGCCTGTATCTCAGCACAGGAATAAGGTAGGGAAGAATTCTAAGGATCATTTTGACTGCCTCCAGAAGTTAGATCAGATGGCAAATTGGATTTGGTGCTAGGTCTTTCCCTTTAGGTTTTACCCCAACAATGTTTTCATTAGTTTCGCTCACTCTCGAAATCAAGCATTTTACAGCAGGTTGGAGCAGCCTGTATCTCAGCACAGGAATAAGGTAGGGAAGAATTCTAAGGATCATTTTGACTGCCTCCAGAAGTTAGATCAGATGGCCAATGGAATTTGGTGCTAGGTCTTTCCCTTTAGGTTTTACCCCAACAATGTTTTCATTAGTTTCGCTCACTCTCGAAATCAAGCATTTTACAGCAGGTTGGAGCAGCCTGTATCTCAGCACAGGAATAAGGTAGGGAAGAATTCAAATACTCATTTTGACTGCCTCCAGAAGTTAGATCAGATGGCAAATTGGATTTGGTGCTAGGTCTTTCCCTTTAGGTTTTACCCCAACAATGTTTTCATTAGTTTCGCTCACTCTCGAAATCAAGCATTTTACAGCAGGTTGGAGCAGCCTGTATCTCAGCACAGGAATAAGGTAGGGAAGAATTCTAAGGATCATTTTGACTGCCTCCAGAAGTTAGATCAGATGGCCAATGCAATTTGGTGCTAGGTCTTTCCCTTTAGGTTTTACCCCAACAATGTTTTCATTAGTTTCGCTCACTCTCGAAATCAAGCATTTTACAGCAGGTTGGAGCAGCCTGTATCTCAGCACAGGAATAAGGTAGGGAAGAATTCTAAGGATCATTTTGACTGCCTCCAGAAGTTAGATCAGATGGCAAATTGGATTTGGTGCTAGGTCTTTCCCTTTAGGTTTTACCCCAACAATGTTTTCATTAGTTTCGCTCACTCTCGAAATCAAGCATTTTACAGCAGGTTGGAGCAGCCTGTATCTCAGCACAGGAATAAGGTAGGGAAGAATTCTAAGGATCATTTTGACTGCCTCCAGAAGTTAGATCAGATGGCAAATTGGATTTGGTGCTAGGTCTTTCCCTTTAGGTTTTACCCCAACAATGTTTTCATTAGTTTCGCTCACTCTCGAAATCAAGCATTTTACAGCAGGTTGGAGCAGCCTGTATCTCAGCACAGGAATAAGGTAGGGAAGAATTCTAAGGATCATTTTGACTGCCTCCAGAAGTTAGATCAGATGGCCAATGGAATTTGGTGCTAGGTCTTTCCCTTTAGGTTTTACCCCAACAATGTTTTCATTAGTTTCGCTCACTCTCGAAATCAAGCATTTTACAGCAGGTTGGAGCAGCCTGTATCTCAGCACAGGAATAAGGTAGGGAAGAATTCAAATACTCATTTTGACTGCCTCCAGAAGTTAGATCAGATGGCAAATTGGATTTGGTGCTAGGTCTTTCCCTTTAGGTTTTACCCCAACAATGTTTTCATTAGTTTCGCTCACTCTCGAAATCAAGCATTTTACAGCAGGTTGGAGCAGCCTGTATCTCAGCACAGGAATAAGGTAGGGAAGAATTCTAAGGATCATTTTGACTGCCTCCAGAAGTTAGATCAGATGGCCAATGCAATTTGGTGCTAGGTCTTTCCCTTTAGGTTTTACCCCAACAATGTTTTCATTAGTTTCGCTCACTCTCGAAATCAAGCATTTTACAGCAGGTTGGAGCAGCCTGTATCTCAGCACAGGAATAAGGTAGGGAAGAATTCTAAGGATCATTTTGACTGCCTCCAGAAGTTAGATCAGATGGCAAATTGGATTTGGTGCTAGGTCTTTCCCTTTAGGTTTTACCCCAACAATGTTTTCATTAGTTTCGCTCACTCTCGAAATCAAGCATTTTACAGCAGGTTGGAGCAGCCTGTATCTCAGCACAGGAATAAGGTAGGGAAGAATTCTAAGGATCATTTTGACTGCCTCCAGAAGTTAGATCAGATGGCAAATTGGATTTGGTGCTAGGTCTTTCCCTTTAGGTTTTACCCCAACAATGTTTTCATTAGTTTCGCTCACTCTCGAAATCAAGCATTTTACAGCAGGTTGGAGCAGCCTGTATCTCAGCACAGGAATAAGGTAGGGAAGAATTCAAATACTCATTTTGACTGCCTCCAGAAGTTAGATCAGATGGCCAATGGAATTTGGTGCTAGGTCTTTCCCTTTAGGTTTTACCCCAACAATGTTTTCATTAGTTTCGCTCACTCTCGAAATCAAGCATTTTACAGCAGGTTGGAGCAGCCTGTATCTCAGCACAGGAATAAGGTAGGGAAGAATTCAAATACTCATTTTGACTGCCTCCAGAAGTTAGATCAGATGGCAAATTGGATTTGGTGCTAGGTCTTTCCCTTTAGGTTTTACCCCAACAATGTTTTCATTAGTTTCGCTCACTCTCGAAATCAAGCATTTTACAGCAGGTTGGAGCAGCCTGTATCTCAGCACAGGAATAAGGTAGGGAAGAATTCTAAGGATCATTTTGACTGCCTCCAGAAGTTAGATCAGATGACCAATGGAATTTGGTGCTAGGTCTTTCCCTTTAGGTTTTACCCCAACAATGTTTTCATTAGTTTCGCTCACTCTCGAAATCAAGCATTTTACAGCAGGTTGGAGCAGCCTGTATCTCAGCACAGGAATAAGGTAGGGAAGAATTCTAAGGATCATTTTGACTGCCTCCAGAAGTTAGATCAGATGGCCAATGGAATTTGGTGCTAGGTCTTTCCCTTTAGGTTTTACCCCAACAATGTTTTCATTAGTTTCGCTCACTCTCGAAATCAAGCATTTTACAGCAGGTTGGAGCAGCCTGTATCTCAGCACAGGAATAAGGTAGGGAAGAATTCAAATACTCATTTTGACTGCCTCCAGAAGTTAGATCAGATGGCAAATTGGATTTGGTGCTAGGTCTTTCCCTTTAGGTTTTACCCCAACAATGTTTTCATTAGTTTCGCTCACTCTCGAAATCAAGCATTTTACAGCAGGTTGGAGCAGCCTGTATCTCAGCACAGGAATAAGGTAGGGAAGAATTCTAAGGATCATTTTGACTGCCTCCAGAAGTTAGATCAGATGGCAAATTGGATTTGGTGCTAGGTCTTTCCCTTTAGGTTTTACCCCAACAATGTTTTCATTAATTTCGCTCACTCTCGAAATCAAGCATTTTACAGCAGGTTGGAGCAGCCTCTATCTCAGCACAGGAATAAGGTAGGGAAGAATTCTAAGGATCATTTTGACTGCCTCCAGAAGTTAGATCAGATGGCCAATGGAATTTGGTGCTAGGTCTTTCCCTTTAGGTTTTACCCCAACAATGTTTTCATTAGTTTCGCTCACTCTCAAAATCAAGCATTTTACAGCAGGTTGGAGCAGCCTGTATCTCAGCACAGGAATAAGGTAGGGAAGAATTCTAAGGATCATTTTGACTGCCTCCAGAAGTTAGATCAGATGGCAAATTGGATTTGGTGCTAGGTCTTTCCCTTTAGGTTTTACCCCAACAATGTTTTCATTAGTTTCGCTCACTCTCGAAATCAAGCATTTTACAGCAGGTTGGAGCAGCCTGTATCTCAGCACAGGAATAAGGTAGGGAAGAATTCTAAGGATCATTTTGACTGCCTCCAGAAGATAGATCAGATGGCCAATGGAATTTGGTGCTAGGTCTTTCCCTTTAGGTTTTACCCCAACAATGTTTTCATTAGTTTCGCTCACTCTCGAAATCAAGCATTTTACAGCAGGTTGGAGCAGCCTGTATCTCAGCACAGGAATAAGGTAGGGAAGAATTCAAATACTCATTTTGACTGCCTCCAGAAGTTAGATCAGATGGCAAATTGGATTTGGTGCTAGGTCTTTCCCTTTAGGTTTTACCCCAACAATGTTTTCATTAGTTTCGCTCACTCTCGAAATCAAGCATTTTACAGCAGGTTGGAGCAGCCTGTATCTCAGCACAGGAATAAGGTAGGGAAGAATTCTAAGGATCATTTTGACTGCCTCCAGAAGTTAGATCAGATGGCAAATTGGATTTGGTGCTAGGTCTTTCCCTTTAGGTTTTACCCCAACAATGTTTTCATTAGTTTCGCTCACACTCGAAATCAAGCATTTTACAGCAGGTTGGAGCAGCCTGTATCTCAGCACAGGAATAAGGTAGGGAAGAATTCAAATACTCATTTTGACTGCCTCCAGAAGTTAGATCAGATGGCCAATGGAATTTGGTGCTAGGCCTTTCCCTTTAGGTTTTACCCCAACAATGTTTTCATTAGTTTCGCTCACTCTCGAAATCAAGCATTTTACAGCAGGTTGGAGCAGCCTGTATCTCAGCACAGGAATAAGGTAGGGAAGAATTCAAATACTCATTTTGACTGCCTCCAGAAGTTAGATCAGATGGCCAATGCAATTTGGTGCTAGGTCTTTCCCTTTAGGTTTTACCCCAACAATGTTTTCATTAGTTTCGCTCACTCTCGAAATCAAGCATTTTACAGCAGGTTGGAGCAGCCTGTATCTCAGCACAGGAATAAGGTAGGGAAGAATTCTAAGGATCATTTTGACTGCCTCCAGAAGTTAGATCAGATGGCAAATTGGATTTGGTGCTAGGTCTTTCCCTTTAGGTTTTACCCCAACAATGTTTTCATTAGTTTCGCTCACTCTCGAAATCAAGCATTTTACAGCAGGTTGGAGCAGCCTGTATCTCAGCACAGGAATAAGGTAGGGAAGAATTCTAAGGATCATTTTGACTGCCTCCAGAAGTTAGATCAGATGGCAAATTGGATTTGGTGCTAGGTCTTTCCCTTTAGGTTTTACCCCAACAATGTTTTCATTAGTTTCGCTCACTCTCGAAATCAAGCATTTTACAGCAGGTTGGAGCAGCCTGTATCTCAGCACAGGAATAAGGTAGGGAAGAATTCTAAGGATCATTTTGACTGCCTCCAGAAGTTAGATCAGATGGCAAATTGGATTTGGTGCTAGGTCTTTCCCTTTAGGTTTTACCCCAACAATGTTTTCATTAGTTTCGCTCACACTCGAAATCAAGCATTTTACAGCAGGTTGGAGCAGCCTGTATCTCAGCACAGGAATAAGGTAGGGAAGAATTCAAATACTCATTTTGACTGCCTCCAGAAGTTAGATCAGATGGCCAATGCAATTTGGTGCTAGGCCTTTCCCTTTAGGTTTTACCCCAACAATGTTTTCATTAGTTTCGCTCACTCTCGAAATCAAGCATTTTACAGCAGGTTGGAGCAGCCTGTATCTCAGCACAGGAATAAGGTAGGGAAGAATTCAAATACTCATTTTGACTGCCTCCAGAAGTTAGATCAGATGGCCAATGCAATTTGGTGCTAGGTCTTTCCCTTTAGGTTTTACCCCAACAATGTTTTCATTAGTTTCGCTCACTCTCGAAATCAAGCATTTTACAGCAGGTTGGAGCAGCCTGTATCTCAGCACAGGAATAAGGTAGGGAAGAATTCAAATACTCATTTTGACTGCCTCCAGAAGTTAGATCAGATGGCAAATTGGATTTGGTGCTAGGTCTTTCCCTTTAGGTTTTACCCCAACAATGTTTTCATTAGTTTCGCTCACTCTCGAAATCAAGCATTTTACAGCAGGTTGGAGCAGCCTGTATCTCAGCACAGGAATAAGGTAGGGAAGAATTCTAAGGATCATTTTGACTGCCTCCAGAAGTTAGATCAGATGGCAAATTGGATTTGGTGCTAGGTCTTTCCCTTTAGGTTTTACCCCAACAATGTTTTCATTAGTTTCGCTCACTCTCGAAATCAAGCATTTTACAGCAGGTTGGAGCAGCCTGTATCTCAGCACAGGAATAAGGTAGGGAAGAATTCAAATACTCATTTTGACTGCCTCCAGAAGTTAGATCAGATGGCAAATTGGATTTGGTGCTAGGTCTTTCCCTTTAGGTTTTACCCCAACAATGTTTTCATTAGTTTCGCTCACTCTCGAAATCAAGCATTTTACAGCAGGTTGGAGCAGCCTGTATCTCAGCACAGGAATAAGGTAGGGAAGAATTCTAAGGATCATTTTGACTGCCTCCAGAAGTTAGATCAGATGGCAAATTGGATTTGGTGCTAGGTCTTTCCCTTTAGGTTTTACCCCAACAATGTTTTCATTAGTTTCGCTCACTCTCGAAATCAAGCATTTTACAGCAGGTTGGAGCAGCCTGTATCTCAGCACAGGAATAAGGTAGGGAAGAATTCTAAGGATCATTTTGACTGCCTCCAGAAGTTAGATCAGATGGCAAATTGGATTTGGTGCTAGGTCTTTCCCTTTAGGTTTTACCCCAACAATGTTTTCATTAGTTTCGCTCACTCTCGAAATCAAGCATTTTACAGCAGGTTGGAGCAGCCTGTATCTCAGCACAGGAATAAGGTAGGGAAGAATTCAAATACTCATTTTGACTGCCTCCAGAAGTTAGATGAGATGGCAAATTGGATTTGGTGCTAGGTCTTTCCCTTTAGGTTTTACCCCAACAATGTTTTCATTAGTTTCGCTCACACTCGAAATCAAGCATTTTACAGCAGGTTGGAGCAGCCTGTATCTCAGCACAGGAATAAGGTAGGGAAGAATTCAAATACTCATTTTGACTGCCTCCAGAAGTTAGATCAGATGGCCAATGGAATTTGGTGCTAGGCCTTTCCCTTTAGGTTTTACCCCAACAATGTTTTCATTAGTTTCGCTCACTCTCGAAATCAAGCATTTTACAGCAGGTTGGAGCAGCCTGTATCTCAGCACAGGAATAAGGTAGGGAAGAATTCAAATACTCATTTTGACTGCCTCCAGAAGTTAGATCAGATGGCCAATGCAATTTGGTGCTAGGTCTTTCCCTTTAGGTTTTACCCCAACAATGTTTTCATTAGTTTCGCTCACTCTCGAAATCAAGCATTTTACAGCAGGTTGGAGCAGCCTGTATCTCAGCACAGGAATAAGGTAGGGAAGAATTCTAAGGATCATTTTGACTGCCTCCAGAAGTTAGATCAGATGGCAAATTGGATTTGGTGCTAGGTCTTTCCCTTTATGTTTTACCCCAACAATGTTTTCATTAGTTTCGCTCACTCTCGAAATCAAGCATTTTACAGCAGGTTGGAGCAGCCTGTATCTCAGCACAGGAATAAGGTAGGGAAGAATTCTAAGGATCATTTTGACTGCCTCCAGAAGTAAGATCAGATGGCAAATTGGATTTGGTGCTAGGTCTTTCCCTTTAGGTTTTACCCCAACAATGTTTTCATTAGTTTCGCTCACTCTCGAAATCAAGCATTTTACAGCAGGTTGGAGCAGCCTGTATCTCAGCACAGGAATAAGGTAGGGAAGAATTCTAAGGATCATTTTGACTGCCTCCAGAAGTTAGATCAGATGGCCAATGGAATTTGGTGCTAGGTCTTTCCCTTTAGGTTTTACCCCAACAATGTTTTCATTAGTTTCGCTTACTCTCGAAATCAAGCATTTTACAGCAGGTTGGAGCAGCCTGTATCTCAGCACAGGAATAAGGTAGGGAAGAATTCTAAGGATCATTTTGACTGCCTCCAGAAGTTAGATCAGATGGCAAATTGGATTTGGTGCTAGGTCTTTCCCTTTAGGTTTTACCCCAACAATGTTTTCATTAGTTTCGCTCACTCTCGAAATCAAGCATTTTACAGCAGGTTGGAGCAGCCTGTATCTCAGCACAGGAATAAGGTAGGGAAGAATTCTAAGGATCATTTTGACTGCCTCCAGAAGTTAGATCAGATGGCAAATTGGATTTGGTGCTAGGTCTTTCCCTTTAGGTTTTACCCCAACAATGTTTTCATTAGTTTCGCTCACTCTCGAAATCAAGCATTTTACAGCAGGTTGGAGCAGCCTGTATCTCAGCACAGGAATAAGGTAGGGAAGAATTCTAAGGATCATTTTGACTGCCTCCAGAAGTTAGATCAGATGGCAAATTGGATTTGGTGCTAGGTCTTTCCCTTTAGGTTTTACCCCAACAATGTTTTCATTAGTTTCGCTCACTCTCGAAATCAAGCATTTTACAGCAGGTTGGAGCAGCCTGTATCTCAGCACAGGAATAAGGTAGGGAAGAATTCTAAGGATCATTTTGACTGCCTCCAGAAGATAGATCAGATGGCCAATGGAATTTGGTGCTAGGTCTTTCCCTTTAGGTTTTACCCCAACAATGTTTTCATTAGTTTCGCTCACTCTCGAAATCAAGCATTTTACAGCAGGTTGGAGCAGCCTGTATCTCAGCACAGGAATAAGGTAGGGAAGAATTCTAAGGATCATTTTGACTGCCTCCAGAAGTTAGATCAGATGGCAAATTGGATTTGGTGCTAGGTCTTTCCCTTTAGGTTTTACCCCAACAATGTTTTCATTAGTTTCGCTCACTCTCGAAATCAAGCATTTTACAGCAGGTTGGAGCAGCCTGTATCTCAGCACAGGAATAAGGTAGGGAAGAATTCTAAGGATCATTTTGACTGCCTCCAGAAGTTAGATCAGATGGCAAATTGGATTTGGTGCTAGGTCTTTCCCTTTAGGTTTTACCCCAACAATGTTTTCATTAGTTTCGCTCACTCTCGAAATCAAGCATTTTACAGCAGGTTGGAGCAGCCTGTATCTCAGCACAGGAATAAGGTAGGGAAGAATTCTAAGGATCATTTTGACTGCCTCCAGAAGATAGATCAGATGGCCAATGGAATTTGGTGCTAGGTCTTTCCCTTTAGGTTTTACCCCAACAATGTTTTCATTAGTTTCGCTCACTCTCGAAATCAAGCATTTTACAGCAGGTTGGAGCAGCCTGTATCTCAGCACAGGAATAAGGTAGGGAAGAATTCTAAGGATCATTTTGACTGCCTCCAGAAGTTAGATCAGATGGCAAATTGGATTTGGTGCTAGGTCTTTCCCTTTAGGTTTTACCCCAACAATGTTTTCATTAGTTTCGCTCACTCTCGAAATCAAGCATTTTACAGCAGGTTGGAGCAGCCTGTATCTCAGCACAGGAATAAGGTAGGGAAGAATTCTAAGGATCATTTTGACTGCCTCCAGAAGTTAGATCAGATGGCAAATTGGATTTGGTGCTAGGTCTTTCCCTTTAGGTTTTACCCCAACAATGTTTTCATTAGTTTCGCTCACTCTCGAAATCAAGCATTTTACAGCAGGTTGGAGCAGCCTGTATCTCAGCACAGGAATAAGGTAGGGAAGAATTCTAAGGATCATTTTGACTGCCTCCAGAAGTTAGATCAGATGGCCAATGGAATTTGGTGCTAGGTCTTTCCCTTTAGGTTTTACCCCAACAATGTTTTCATTAGTTTCGCTCACTCTCGAAATCAAGCATTTTACAGCAGGTTGGAGCAGCCTGTATCTCAGCACAGGAATAAGGTAGGGAAGAATTCTAAGGATCATTTTGACTGCCTCCAGAAGTTAGATCAGATGGCAAATTGGATTTGGTGCTAGGTCTTTCCCTTTAGGTTTTACCCCAACAATGTTTTCATTAGTTTCGCTCACTCTCGAAATCAAGCATTTTACAGCAGGTTGGAGCAGCCTGTATCTCAGCACAGGAATAAGGTAGGGAAGAATTCTAAGGATCATTTTGACTGCCTCCAGAAGTTAGATCAGATGGCAAATTGGATTTGGTGCTAGGTCTTTCCCTTTAGGTTTTACCCCAACAATGTTTTCATTAGTTTCGCTCACTCTCGAAATCAAGCATTTTACAGCAGGTTGGAGCAGCCTGTATCTCAGCACAGGAATAAGGTAGGGAAGAATTCTAAGGATCATTTTGACTGCCTCCAGAAGTTAGATCAGATGGCAAATTGGATTTGGTGCTAGGTCTTTCCCTTTAGGTTTTACCCCAACAATGTTTTCATTAGTTTCGCTCACTCTCGAAATCAAGCATTTTACAGCAGGTTGGAGCAGCCTGTATCTCAGCACAGGAATAAGGTAGGGAAGAATTCTAAGGATCATTTTGACTGCCTCCAGAAGTTAGATCAGATGGCAAATTGGATTTGGTGCTAGGTCTTTCCCTTTAGGTTTTACCCCAACAATGTTTTCATTAGTTTCGCTCACTCTCGAAATCAAGCATTTTACAGCAGGTTGGAGCAGCCTGTATCTCAGCACAGGAATAAGGTAGGGAAGAATTCTAAGGATCATTTTGACTGCCTCCAGAAGTTAGATCAGATGGCAAATTGGATTTGGTGCTAGGTCTTTCCCTTTAGGTTTTACCCCAACAATGTTTTCATTAGTTTCGCTCACTCTCGAAATCAAGCATTTTACAGCAGGTTGGAGCAGCCTGTATCTCAGCACAGGAATAAGGTAGGGAAGAATTCTAAGGATCATTTTGACTGCCTCCAGAAGTTAGATCAGATGGCCAATGGAATTTGGTGCTAGGTCTTTCCCTTTAGGTTTTACCCCAACAATGTTTTCATTAGTTTCGCTCACTCTCGAAATCAAGCATTTTACAGCAGGTTGGAGCAGCCTGTATCTCAGCACAGGAATAAGGTAGGGAAGAATTCTAAGGATCATTTTGACTGCCTCCAGAAGTTAGATCAGATGGCAAATTGGATTTGGTGCTAGGTCTTTCCCTTTAGGTTTTACCCCAACAATGTTTTCATTAGTTTCGCTCACTCTCGAAATCAAGCATTTTACAGCAGGTTGGAGCAGCCTGTATCTCAGCACAGGAATAAGGTAGGGAAGAATTCTAAGGATCATTTTGACTGCCTCCAGAAGATAGATCAGATGGCCAATGGAATTTGGTGCTAGGTCTTTCCCTTTAGGTTTTACCCCAACAATGTTTTCATTAGTTTCGCTCACTCTCGAAATCAAGCATTTTACAGCAGGTTGGAGCAGCCTGTATCTCAGCACAGGAATAAGGTAGGGAAGAATTCTAAGGATCATTTTGACTGCCTCCAGAAGATAGATCAGATGGCCAATGGAATTTGGTGCTAGGTCTTTCCCTTTAGGTTTTACCCCAACAATGTTTTCATTAGTTTCGCTCACTCTCGAAATCAAGCATTTTACAGCAGGTTGGAGCAGCCTGTATCTCAGCACAGGAATAAGGTAGGGAAGAATTCAAATACTCATTTTGACTGCCTCCAGAAGTTAGATCAGATGGCAAATTGGATTTGGTGCTAGGTCTTTCCCTTTAGGTTTTACCCCAACAATGTTTTCATTAGTTTCGCTCACTCTCGAAATCAAGCATTTTACAGCAGGTTGGAGCAGCCTGTATCTCAGCACAGGAATAAGGTAGGGAAGAATTCTAAGGATCATTTTGACTGCCTCCAGAAGTTAGATCAGATGGCAAATTGGATTTGGTGCTAGGTCTTTCCCTTTAGGTTTTACCCCAACAATGTTTTCATTAGTTTCGCTCACTCTCGAAATCAAGCATTTTACAGCAGGTTGGAGCAGCCTGTATCTCAGCACAGGAATAAGGTAGGGAAGAATTCTAAGGATCATTTTGACTGCCTCCAGAAGTTAGATCAGATGGCAAATTGGATTTGGTGCTAGGTCTTTCCCTTTAGGTTTTACCCCAACAATGTTTTCATTAGTTTCGCTCACACTCGAAATCAAGCATTTTACAGCAGGTTGGAGCAGCCTGTATCTCAGCACAGGAATAAGGTAGGGAAGAATTCAAATGCTCATTTTGACTGCCTCCAGAAGTTGGATCAGATGGCCAATGGAATTTGGTGCTAGGCCTTTCCCTTTAGGTTTTACCCCAACAATGTTTTCATTAGTTTCGCTCACTCTCGAAATCAAGCATTTTACAGCAGGTTGGAGCAGCCTGTATCTCAGCACAGGAATAAGGTAGGGAAGAATTCAAATACTCATTTTGACTGCCTCCAGAAGTTAGATCAGATGGCCAATGCAATTTGGTGCTAGGTCTTTCCCTTTAGGTTTTACCCCAACAATGTTTTCATTAGTTTCGCTCACTCTCGAAATCAAGCATTTTACAGCAGGTTGGAGCAGCCTGTATCTCAGCACAGGAATAAGGTAGGGAAGAATTCTAAGGATCATTTTGACTGCCTCCAGAAGTTAGATCAGATGGCAAATTGGATTTGGTGCTAGGTCTTTCCCTTTAGGTTTTACCCCAACAATGTTTTCATTAGTTTCGCTCACTCTCGAAATCAAGCATTTTACAGCAGGTTGGAGCAGCCTGTATCTCAGCACAGGAATAAGGTAGGGAAGAATTCTAAGGATCATTTTGACTGCCTCCAGAAGTTAGATCAGATGGCAAATTGGATTTGGTGCTAGGTCTTTCCCTTTAGGTTTTACCCCAACAATGTTTTCATTAGTTTCACTCACTCTCGAAATCAAGCATTTTACAGCAGGTTGGAGCAGCCTGTATCTCAGCACAGGAATAAGGTAGGGAAGAATTCAAATACTCATTTTGACTGCCTCCAGAAGTTAGATCAGATGGCAAATTGGATTTGGTGCTAGGTCTTTCCCTTTAGGTTTTACCCCAACAATGTTTTCATTAGTTTTGCTCACTCTCGAAATCAAGCATTTTACAGCAGGTTGGAGCAGCCTGTATCTCAGCACAGGAATAAGGTAGGGAAGAATTCTAAGGATCATTTTGACTGCCTCCAGAAGTTAGATCAGATGGCAAATTGGATTTGGTGCTAGGTCTTTCCCTTTAGGTTTTACCCCAACAATGTTTTCATTAGTTTCGCTCACTCTCGAAATCAAGCATTTTACAGCAGGTTGGAGCAGCCTGTATCTCAGCACAGGAATAAGGTAGGGAAGAATTCTAAGGATCATTTTGACTGCCTCCAGAAGTTAGATCAGATGGCAAATTGGATTTGGTGCTAGGTCTTTCCCTTTAGGTTTTACCCCAACAATGTTTTCATTAGTTTCGCTCACACTCGAAATCAAGCATTTTACAGCAGGTTGTAGCAGCCTGTATCTCAGCACAGGAATAAGGTAGGGAAGAATTCAAATACTCATTTTGACTGCCTCCAGAAGTTAGATCAGATGGCCAATGCAATTTGGTGCTAGGCCTTTCCCTTTAGGTTTTACCCCAACAATGTTTTCATTAGTTTCGCTCACTCTCGAAATCAAGCATTTTACAGCAGGTTGGAGCAGCCTGTATCTCAGCACAGGAATAAGGTAGGGAAGAATTCAAATACTCATTTTGACTGCCTCCAGAAGTTAGATCAGATGGCAAATTGGATTTGGTGCTAGGTCTTTCCCTTTAGGTTTTACCCCAACAATGTTTTCATTAGTTTCGCTCACTCTCGAAATCAAGCATTTTACAGCAGGTTGGAGCAGCCTGTATCTCAGCACAGGAATAAGGTAGGGAAGAATTCTAAGGATCATTTTGACTGCCTCCAGAAGTTAGATCAGATGGCAAATTGGATTTGGTGCTAGGTCTTTCCCTTTAGGTTTTACCCCAACAATGTTTTCATTAGTTTCGCTCACTCTCGAAATCAAGCATTTTACAGCAGGTTGGAGCAGCCTGTATCTCAGCACAGGAATAAGGTAGGGAAGAATTCTAAGGATCATTTTGACTGCCTCCAGAAGTTAGATCAGATGGCAAATTGGATTTGGTGCTAGGTCTTTCCCTTTAGGTTTTACCCCAACAATGTTTTCATTAGTTTCGCTCACTCTCGAAATCAAGCATTTTACAGCAGGTTGGAGCAGCCTGTATCTCAGCACAGGAATAAGGTAGGGAAGAATTCTAAGGATCATTTTGACTGCCTCCAGAAGTTAGATCAGATGGCAAATTGGATTTGGTGCTAGGTCTTTCCCTTTAGGTTTTACCCCAACAATGTTTTCATTAGTTTCGCTCACTCTCGAAATCAAGCATTTTACAGCAGGTTGGAGCAGCCTGTATCTCAGCACAGGAATAAGGTAGGGAAGAATTCTAAGGATCATTTTGACTGCCTCCAGAAGTTAGATCAGATGGCAAATTGGATTTGGTGCTAGGTCTTTCCCTTTAGGTTTTACCCCAACAATGTTTTCATTAGTTTCGCTCACACTCGAAATCAAGCATTTTACAGCAGGTTGGAGCAGCCTGTATCTCAGCACAGGAATAAGGTAGGGAAGAATTCAAATACTCATTTTGACTGCCTCCAGAAGTTAGATCAGATGGCCAATGCAATTTGGTGCTAGGCCTTTCCCTTTAGGTTTTACCCCAACAATGTTTTCATTAGTTTCGCTCACTCTCGAAATCAAGCATTTTACAGCAGGTTGGAGCAGCCTGTATCTCAGCACAGGAATAAGGTAGGGAAGAATTCAAATACTCATTTTGACTGCCTCCAGAAGTTAGATCAGATGGCCAATGCAATTTGGTGCTAGGTCTTTCCCTTTAGGTTTTACCCCAACAATGTTTTCATTAGTTTCGCTCACTCTCGAAATCAAGCATTTTACAGCAGGTTGGAGCAGCCTGTATCTCAGCACAGGAATAAGGTAGGGAAGAATTCTAAGGATCATTTTGACTGCCTCCAGAAGTTAGATCAGATGGCAAATTGGATTTGGTGCTAGGTCTTTCCCTTTATGTTTTACCCCAACAATGTTTTCATTAGTTTCGCTCACTCTCGAAATCAAGCATTTTACAGCAGGTTGGAGCAGCCTGTATCTCAGCACAGGAATAAGGTAGGGAAGAATTCTAAGGATCATTTTGACTGCCTCCAGAAGTAAGATCAGATGGCAAATTGGATTTGGTGCTAGGTCTTTCCCTTTAGGTTTTACCCCAACAATGTTTTCATTAGTTTCGCTCACTCTCGAAATCAAGCATTTTACAGCAGGTTGGAGCAGCCTGTATCTCAGCACAGGAATAAGGTAGGGAAGAATTCAAATACTCATTTTGACTGCCTCCAGAAGTTAGATCAGATGGCAAATTGGATTTGGTGCTAGGTCTTTCCCTTTAGGTTTTACCCCAACAATGTTTTCATTAGTTTCGCTCACTCTCGAAATCAAGCATTTTACAGCAGGTTGGAGCAGCCTGTATCTCAGCACAGGAATAAGGTAGGGAAGAATTCTAAGGATCATTTTGACTGCCTCCAGAAGTTAGATCAGATGGCAAATTGGATTTGGTGCTAGGTCTTTCCCTTTAGGTTTTACCCCAACAATGTTTTCATTAGTTTCGCTCACTCTCGAAATCAAGCATTTTACAGCAGGTTGGAGCAGCCTGTATCTCAGCACAGGAATAAGGTAGGGAAGAATTCTAAGGATCATTTTGACTGCCTCCAGAAGTTAGATCAGATGGCAAATTGGATTTGGTGCTAGGTCTTTCCCTTTAGGTTTTACCCCAACAATGTTTTCATTAGTTTCGCTCACTCTCGAAATCAAGCATTTTACAGCAGGTTGGAGCAGCCTGTATCTCAGCACAGGAATAAGGTAGGGAAGAATTCAAATACTCATTTTGACTGCCTCCAGAAGTTAGATCAGATGGCAAATTGGATTTGGTGCTAGGTCTTTCCCTTTAGGTTTTACCCCAACAATGTTTTCATTAGTTTCGCTCACACTCGAAATCAAGCATTTTACAGCAGGTTGGAGCAGCCTGTATCTCAGCACAGGAATAAGGTAGGGAAGAATTCAAATACTCATTTTGACTGCCTCCAGAAGTTAGATCAGATGGCCAATGCAATTTGGTGCTAGGCCTTTCCCTTTAGGTTTTACCCCAACAATGTTTTCATTAGTTTCGCTCACTCTCCAAATCAAGCATTTTACAGCAGGTTGGAGCAGCCTGTATCTCAGCACAGGAATAAGGTAGGGAAGAATTCAAATACTCATTTTGACTGCCTCCAGAAGTTAGATCAGATGGCCAATGCAATTTGGTGCTAGGTCTTTCCCTTTAGGTTTTACCCCAACAATGTTTTCATTAGTTTCGCTCACTCTCGAAATCAAGCATTTTACAGCAGGTTGGAGCAGCCTGTATCTCAGCACAGGAATAAGGTAGGGAAGAATTCTAAGGATCATTTTGACTGCCTCCAGAAGTTAGATCAGATGGCAAATTGGATTTGGTGCTAGGTCTTTCCCTTTATGTTTTACCCCAACAATGTTTTCATTAGTTTCGCTCACTCTCGAAATCAAGCATTTTACAGCAGGTTGGAGCAGCCTGTATCTCAGCACAGGAATAAGGTAGGGAAGAATTCTAAGGATCATTTTGACTGCCTCCAGAAGTAAGATCAGATGGCAAATTGGATTTGGTGCTAGGTCTTTCCCTTTAGGTTTTACCCCAACAATGTTTTCATTAGTTTCGCTCACTCTCGAAATCAAGCATTTTACAGCAGGTTGGAGCAGCCTGTATCTCAGCACAGGAATAAGGTAGGGAAGAATTCAAATACTCATTTTGACTGCCTCCAGAAGTTAGATCAGATGGCAAATTGGATTTGGTGCTAGGTCTTTCCCTTTAGGTTTTACCCCAACAATGTTTTCATTAGTTTCGCTTACTCTCGAAATCAAGCATTTTACAGCAGGTTGGAGCAGCCTGTATCTCAGCACAGGAATAAGGTAGGGAAGAATTCTAAGGATCATTTTGACTGCCTCCAGAAGTTAGATCAGATGGCAAATTGGATTTGGTGCTAGGTCTTTCCCTTTAGGTTTTACCCCAACAATGTTTTCATTAGTTTCGCTCACTCTCGAAATCAAGCATTTTACAGCAGGTTGGAGCAGCCTGTATCTCAGCACAGGAATAAGGTAGGGAAGAATTCTAAGGATCATTTTGACTGCCTCCAGAAGTTAGATCAGATGGCAAATTGGATTTGGTGCTAGGTCTTTCCCTTTAGGTTTTACCCCAACAATGTTTTCATTAGTTTCGCTCACTCTCGAAATCAAGCATTTTACAGCAGGTTGGAGCAGCCTGTATCTCAGCACAGGAATAAGGTAGGGAAGAATTCTAAGGATCATTTTGACTGCCTCCAGAAGTTAGATCAGATGGCAAATTGGATTTGGTGCTAGGTCTTTCCCTTTAGGTTTTACCCCAACAATGTTTTCATTAGTTTCGCTCACTCTCGAAATCAAGCATTTTACAGCAGGTTGGAGCAGCCTGTATCTCAGCACAGGAATAAGGTAGGGAAGAATTCTAAGGATCATTTTGACTGCCTCCAGAAGTTAGATCAGATGGCAAATTGGATTTGGTGCTAGGTCTTTCCCTTTAGGTTTTACCCCAACAATGTTTTCATTAGTTTCGCTCACTCTCGAAATCAAGCATTTTACAGCAGGTTGGAGCAGCCTGTATCTCAGCACAGGAATAAGGTAGGGAAGAATTCTAAGGATCATTTTGACTGCCTCCAGAAGTTAGATCAGATGGCAAATTGGATTTGGTGCTAGGTCTTTCCCTTTAGGTTTTACCCCAACAATGTTTTCATTAGTTTCGCTCACTCTCGAAATCAAGCATTTTACAGCAGGTTGGAGCAGCCTGTATCTCAGCACAGGAATAAGGTAGGGAAGAATTCTAAGGATCATTTTGACTGCCTCCAGAAGTTAGATCAGATGGCAAATTGGATTTGGTGCTAGGTCTTTCCCTTTAGGTTTTACCCCAACAATGTTTTCATTAGTTTCGCTCACTCTCGAAATCAAGCATTTTACAGCAGGTTGGAGCAGCCTGTATCTCAGCACAGGAATAAGGTAGGGAAGAATTCTAAGGATCATTTTGACTGCCTCCAGAAGTTAGATCAGATGGCAAATTGGATTTGGTGCTAGGTCTTTCCCTTTAGGTTTTACCCCAACAATGTTTTCATTAGTTTCGCTCACTCTCGAAATCAAGCATTTTACAGCAGGTTGGAGCAGCCTGTATCTCAGCACAGGAATAAGGTAGGGAAGAATTCTAAGGATCATTTTGACTGCCTCCAGAAGTTAGATCAGATGGCAAATTGGATTTGGTGCTAGGTCTTTCCCTTTAGGTTTTACCACAACAATGTTTTCATTAGTTTCGCTCACTCTCGAAATCAAGCATTTTACAGCAGGTTGGAGCAGCCTGTATCTCAGCACAGGAATAAGGTAGGGAAGAATTCTAAGGATCATTTTGACTGCCTCCAGAAGTTAGATCAGATGGCCAATGGAATTTGGTGCTAGGTCTTTCCCTTTAGGTTTTACCCCAACAATGTTTTCATTAGTTTCGCTCACTCTCGAAATCAAGCATTTTACAGCAGGTTGGAGCAGCCTGTATCTCAGCACAGGAATAAGGTAGGGAAGAATTCTAAGGATCATTTTGACTGCCTCCAGAAGTTAGATCAGATGGCAAATTGGATTTGGTGCTAGGTCTTTCCCTTTAGGTTTTACCCCAACAATGTTTTCATTAGTTTCGCTCACTCTCGAAATCAAGCATTTTACAGCAGGTTGGAGCAGCCTGTATCTCAGCACAGGAATAAGGTAGGGAAGAATTCTAAGGATCATTTTGACTGCCTCCAGAAGATAGATCAGATGGCCAATGGAATTTGGTGCTAGGTCTTTCCCTTTAGGTTTTACCCCAACAATGTTTTCATTAGTTTCGCTCACTCTCGAAATCAAGCATTTTACAGCAGGTTGGAGCAGCCTGTATCTCAGCACAGGAATAAGGTAGGGAAGAATTCAAATACTCATTTTGACTGCCTCCAGAAGTTAGATCAGATGGCAAATTGGATTTGGTGCTAGGTCTTTCCCTTTAGGTTTTACCCCAACAATGTTTTCATTAGTTTCGCTCACTCTCGAAATCAAGCATTTTACAGCAGGTTGGAGCAGCCTGTATCTCAGCACAGGAATAAGGTAGGGAAGAATTCTAAGGATCATTTTGACTGCCTCCAGAAGTTAGATCAGATGGCAAATTGGATTTGGTGCTAGGTCTTTCCCTTTAGGTTTTACCCCAACAATGTTTTCATTAGTTTCGCTCACTCTCGAAATCAAGCATTTTACAGCAGGTTGGAGCAGCCTGTATCTCAGCACAGGAATAAGGTAGGGAAGAATTCTAAGGATCATTTTGACTGCCTCCAGAAGTTAGATCAGATGGCAAATTGGATTTGGTGCTAGGTCTTTCCCTTTAGGTTTTACCCCAACAATGTTTTCATTAGTTTCGCTCACTCTCGAAATCAAGCATTTTACAGCAGGTTGGAGCAGCCTGTATCTCAGCACAGGAATAAGGTAGGGAAGAATTCTAAGGATCATTTTGACTGCCTCCAGAAGTTAGATCAGATGGCCAATGGAATTTGGTGCTAGGTCTTTCCCTTTAGGTTTTACCCCAACAATGTTTTCATTAGTTTCGCTCACTCTCGAAATCAAGCATTTTACAGCAGGTTGGAGCAGCCTGTATCTCAGCACAGGAATAAGGTAGGGAAGAATTCTAAGGATCATTTTGACTGCCTCCAGAAGTTAGATCAGATGGCAAATTGGATTTGGTGCTAGGTCTTTCCCTTTAGGTTTTACCCCAACAATGTTTTCATTAGTTTCGCTCACTCTCGAAATCAAGCATTTTACAGCAGGTTGGAGCAGCCTGTATCTCAGCACAGGAATAAGGTAGGGAAGAATTCTAAGGATCATTTTGACTGCCTCCAGAAGTTAGATCAGATGGCAAATTGGATTTGGTGCTAGGTCTTTCCCTTTAGGTTTTACCCCAACAATGTTTTCATTAGTTTCGCTCACTCTCGAAATCAAGCATTTTACAGCAGGTTGGAGCAGCCTGTATCTCAGCACAGGAATAAGGTAGGGAAGAATTCTAAGGATCATTTTGACTGCCTCCAGAAGTTAGATCAGATGGCAAATTGGATTTGGTGCTAGGTCTTTCCCTTTAGGTTTTACCCCAACAATGTTTTCATTAGTTTCGCTCACTCTCGAAATCAAGCATTTTACAGCAGGTTGGAGCAGCCTGTATCTCAGCACAGGAATAAGGTAGGGAAGAATTCTAAGGATCATTTTGACTGCCTCCAGAAGTTAGATCAGATGGCAAATTGGATTTGGTGCTAGGTCTTTCCCTTTAGGTTTTACCCCAACAATGTTTTCATTAGTTTCGCTCACTCTCGAAATCAAGCATTTTACAGCAGGTTGGAGCAGCCTGTATCTCAGCACAGGAATAAGGTAGGGAAGAATTCTAAGGATCATTTTGACTGCCTCCAGAAGTTAGATCAGATGGCAAATTGGATTTGGTGCTAGGTCTTTCCCTTTAGGTTTTACCCCAACAATGTTTTCATTAGTTTCGCTCACTCTCGAAATCAAGCATTTTACAGCAGGTTGGAGCAGCCTGTATCTCAGCACAGGAATAAGGTAGGGAAGAATTCTAAGGATCATTTTGACTGCCTCCAGAAGTTAGATCAGATGGCCAATGCAATTTGGTGCTAGGTCTTTCCCTTTAGGTTTTACCCCAACAATGTTTTCATTAGTTTCGCTCACTCTCGAAATCAAGCATTTTACAGCAGGTTGGAGCAGCCTGTATCTCAGCACAGGAATAAGGTAGGGAAGAATTCTAAGGATCATTTTGACTGCCTCCAGAAGTTAGATCAGATGGCAAATTGGATTTGGTGCTAGGTCTTTCCCTTTAGGTTTTACCCCAACAATGTTTTCATTAGTTTCGCTCACTCTCGAAATCAAGCATTTTACAGCAGGTTGGAGCAGCCTGTATCTCAGCACAGGAATAAGGTAGGGAAGAATTCTAAGGATCATTTTGACTGCCTCCAGAAGATAGATCAGATGGCCAATGGAATTTGGTGCTAGGTCTTTCCCTTTAGGTTTTACCCCAACAATGTTTTCATTAGTTTCGCTCACTCTCGAAATCAAGCATTTTACAGCAGGTTGGAGCAGCCTGTATCTCAGCACAGGAATAAGGTAGGGAAGAATTCTAAGGATCATTTTGACTGCCTCCAGAAGTTAGATCAGATGGCAAATTGGATTTGGTGCTAGGTCTTTCCCTTTAGGTTTTACCCCAACAATGTTTTCATTAGTTTCGCTCACTCTCGAAATCAAGCATTTTACAGCAGGTTGGAGCAGCCTGTATCTCAGCACAGGAATAAGGTAGGGAAGAATTCTAAGGATCATTTTGACTGCCTCCAGAAGTTAGATCAGATGGCAAATTGGATTTGGTGCTAGGTCTTTCCCTTTAGGTTTTACCCCAACAATGTTTTCATTAGTTTCGCTCACTCTCGAAATCAAGCATTTTACAGCAGGTTGGAGCAGCCTGTATCTCAGCACAGGAATAAGGTAGGGAAGAATTCTAAGGATCATTTTGACTGCCTCCAGAAGTTAGATCAGATGGCAAATTGGATTTGGTGCTAGGTCTTTCCCTTTAGGTTTTACCCCAACAATGTTTTCATTAGTTTCGCTCACTCTCGAAATCAAGCATTTTACAGCAGGTTGGAGCAGCCTGTATCTCAGCACAGGAATAAGGTAGGGAAGAATTCTAAGGATCATTTTGACTGCCTCCAGAAGATAGATCAGATGGCCAATGGAATTTGGTGCTAGGTCTTTCCCTTTAGGTTTTACCCCAACAATGTTTTCATTAGTTTCGCTCACTCTCGAAATCAAGCATTTTACAGCAGGTTGGAGCAGCCTGTATCTCAGCACAGGAATAAGGTAGGGAAGAATTCAAATACTCATTTTGACTGCCTCCAGAAGTTAGATCAGATGGCAAATTGGATTTGGTGCTAGGTCTTTCCCTTTAGGTTTTACCCCAACAATGTTTTCATTAGTTTCGCTCACTCTCGAAATCAAGCATTTTACAGCAGGTTGGAGCAGCCTGTATCTCAGCACAGGAATAAGGTAGGGAAGAATTCTAAGGATCATTTTGACTGCCTCCAGAAGTTAGATCAGATGGCAAATTGGATTTGGTGCTAGGTCTTTCCCTTTAGGTTTTACCCCAACAATGTTTTCATTAGTTTCGCTCACTCTCGAAATCAAGCATTTTACAGCAGGTTGGAGCAGCCTGTATCTCAGCACAGGAATAAGGTAGGGAAGAATTCTAAGGATCATTTTGACTGCCTCCAGAAGTTAGATCAGATGGCAAATTGGATTTGGTGCTAGGTCTTTCCCTTTAGGTTTTACCCCAACAATGTTTTCATTAGTTTCGCTCACTCTCGAAATCAAGCATTTTACAGCAGGTTGGAGCAGCCTGTATCTCAGCACAGGAATAAGGTAGGGAAGAATTCTAAGGATCATTTTGACTGCCTCCAGAAGTTAGATCAGATGGCAAATTGGATTTGGTGCTAGGTCTTTCCCTTTAGGTTTTACCCCAACAATGTTTTCATTAGTTTCGCTCACTCTCGAAATCAAGCATTTTACAGCAGGTTGGAGCAGCCTGTATCTCAGCACAGGAATAAGGTAGGGAAGAATTCTAAGGATCATTTTGACTGCCTCCAGAAGTTAGATCAGATGGCAAATTGGATTTGGTGCTAGGTCTTTCCCTTTAGGTTTTACCCCAACAATGTTTTCATTAGTTTCGCTCACTCTCGAAATCAAGCATTTTACAGCAGGTTGGAGCAGCCTGTATCTCAGCACAGGAATAAGGTAGGGAAGAATTCTAAGGATCATTTTGACTGCCTCCAGAAGTTAGATCAGATGGCAAATTGGATTTGGTGCTAGGTCTTTCCCTTTAGGTTTTACCCCAACAATGTTTTCATTAGTTTCGCTCACTCTCGAAATCAAGCATTTTACAGCAGGTTGGAGCAGCCTGTATCTCAGCACAGGAATAAGGTAGGGAAGAATTCTAAGGATCATTTTGACTGCCTCCAGAAGTTAGATCAGATGGCCAATGGAATTTGGTGCTAGGTCTTTCCCTTTAGGTTTTACCCCAACAATGTTTTCATTAGTTTCGCTCACTCTCGAAATCAAGCATTTTACAGCAGGTTGGAGCAGCCTGTATCTCAGCACAGGAATAAGGTAGGGAAGAATTCTAAGGATCATTTTGACTGCCTCCAGAAGTTAGATCAGATGGCAAATTGGATTTGGTGCTAGGTCTTTCCCTTTAGGTTTTTACCCCAACAATGTTTTCATTAGTTTCGCTCACTCTCGAAATCAAGCATTTTACAGCAGGTTGGAGCAGCCTGTATCTCAGCACAGGAATAAGGTAGGGAAGAATTCTAAGGATCATTTTGACTGCCTCCAGAAGTTAGATCAGATGGCAAATTGGATTTGGTGCTAGGTCTTTCCCTTTAGGTTTTACCCCAACAATGTTTTCATTAGTTTCGCTCACTCTCGAAATCAAGCATTTTACAGCAGGTTGGAGCAGCCTGTATCTCAGCACAGGAATAAGGTAGGGAAGAATTCTAAGGATCATTTTGACTGCCTCCAGAAGTTAGATCAGATGGCAAATTGGATTTGGTGCTAGGTCTTTCCCTTTAGGTTTTACCCCAACAATGTTTTCATTAGTTTCGCTCACTCTCGAAATCAAGCATTTTACAGCAGGTTGGAGCAGCCTGTATCTCAGCACAGGAATAAGGTAGGGAAGAATTCAAATACTCATTTTGACTGCCTCCAGAAGTTAGATCAGATGGCAAATTGGATTTGGTGCTAGGTCTTTCCCTTTAGGTTTTACCCCAACAATGTTTTCATTAGTTTCGCTCACTCTCGAAATCAAGCATTTTACAGCAGGTTGGAGCAGCCTGTATCTCAGCACAGGAATAAGGTAGGGAAGAATTCTAAGGATCATTTTGACTGCCTCCAGAAGTTAGATCAGATGGCCAATGGAATTTGGTGCTAGGTCTTTCCCTTTAGGTTTTACCCCAACAATGTTTTCATTAGTTTCGCTCACTCTCGAAATCAAGCATTTTACAGCAGGTTGGAGCAGCCTGTATCTCAGCACAGGAATAAGGTAGGGAAGAATTCTAAGGATCATTTTGACTGCCTCCAGAAGTTAGATCAGATGGCAAATTGGATTTGGTGCTAGGTCTTTCCCTTTAGGTTTTACCCCAACAATGTTTTCATTAGTTTCGCTCACTCTCGAAATCAAGCATTTTACAGCAGGTTGGAGCAGCCTGTATCTCAGCACAGGAATAAGGTAGGGAAGAATTCTAAGGATCATTTTGACTGCCTCCAGAAGTTAGATCAGATGGCCAATGGAATTTGGTGCTAGGTCTTTCCCTTTAGGTTTTACCCCAACAATGTTTTCATTAGTTTCGCTCACTCTCGAAATCAAGCATTTTACAGCAGGTTGGAGCAGCCTGTATCTCAGCACAGGAATAAGGTAGGGAAGAATTCTAAGGATCATTTTGACTGCCTCCAGAAGTTAGATCAGATGGCAAATTGGATTTGGTGCTAGGTCTTTCCCTTTAGGTTTTACCCCAACAATGTTTTCATTAGTTTCGCTCACTCTCGAAATCAAGCATTTTACAGCAGGTTGGAGCAGCCTGTATCTCAGCACAGGAATAAGGTAGGGAAGAATTCTAAGGATCATTTTGACTGCCTCCAGAAGTTAGATCAGATGGCAAATTGGATTTGGTGCTAGGTCTTTCCCTTTAGGTTTTACCCCAACAATGTTTTCATTAGTTTCGCTCACTCTCGAAATCAAGCATTTTACAGCAGGTTGGAGCAGCCTGTATCTCAGCACAGGAATAAGGTAGGGAAGAATTCTAAGGATCATTTTGACTGCCTCCAGAAGTTAGATCAGATGGCAAATTGGATTTGGTGCTAGGTCTTTCCCTTTAGGTTTTACCCCAACAATGTTTTCATTAGTTTCGCTCACTCTCGAAATCAAGCATTTTACAGCAGGTTGGAGCAGCCTGTATCTCAGCACAGGAATAAGGTAGGGAAGAATTCAAAGGATCATTTTGACTGCCTCCAGAAGTTAGATCAGATGGCAAATTGGATTTGGTGCTAGGTCTTTCCCTTTAGGTTTTACCCCAACAATGTTTTCATTAGTTTCGCTCACTCTCGAAATCAAGCATTTTACAGCAGGTTGGAGCAGCCTGTATCTCAGCACAGGAATAAGGTAGGGAAGAATTCTAAGGATCATTTTGACTGCCTCCAGAAGTTAGATCAGATGGCAAATTGGATTTGGTGCTAGGTCTTTCCCTTTAGGTTTTACCCCAACAATGTTTTCATTAGTTTCGCTCACTCTCGAAATCAAGCATTTTACAGCAGGTTGGAGCAGCCTGTATCTCAGCACAGGAATAAGGTAGGGAAGAATTCTAAGGATCATTTTGACTGCCTCCAGAAGTTAGATCAGATGGCAAATTGGATTTGGTGCTAGGTCTTTCCCTTTAGGTTTTACCCCAACAATGTTTTCATTAGTTTCGCTCACTCTCGAAATCAAGCATTTTACAGCAGGTTGGAGCAGCCTGTATCTCAGCACAGGAATAAGGTAGGGAAGAATTCTAAGGATCATTTTGACTGCCTCCAGAAGTTAGATCAGATGGCAAATTGGATTTGGTGCTAGGTCTTTCCCTTTAGGTTTTACCCCAACAATGTTTTCATTAGTTTCGCTCACTCTCGAAATCAAGCATTTTACAGCAGGTTGGAGCAGCCTGTATCTCAGCACAGGAATAAGGTAGGGAAGAATTCTAAGGATCATTTTGACTGCCTCCAGAAGTTAGATCAGATGGCAAATTGGATTTGGTGCTAGGTCTTTCCCTTTAGGTTTTACCCCAACAATGTTTTCATTAGTTTCGCTCACTCTCGAAATCAAGCATTTTACAGCAGGTTGGAGCAGCCTGTATCTCAGCACAGGAATAAGGTAGGGAAGAATTCTAAGGATCATTTTGACTGCCTCCAGAAGTTAGATCAGATGGCAAATTGGATTTGGTGCTAGGTCTTTCCCTTTAGGTTTTACCCCAACAATGTTTTCATTAGTTTCGCTCACTCTCGAAATCAAGCATTTTACAGCAGGTTGGAGCAGCCTGTATCTCAGCACAGGAATAAGGTAGGGAAGAATTCTAAGGATCATTTTGACTGCCTCCAGAAGTTAGATCAGATGGCAAATTGGATTTGGTGCTAGGTCTTTCCCTTTAGGTTTTACCCCAACAATGTTTTCATTAGTTTCGCTCACTCTCGAAATCAAGCATTTTACAGCAGGTTGGAGCAGCCTGTATCTCAGCACAGGAATAAGGTAGGGAAGAATTCTAAGGATCATTTTGACTGCCTCCAGAAGTTAGATCAGATGGCAAATTGGATTTGGTGCTAGGTCTTTCCCTTTAGGTTTTACCCCAACAATGTTTTCATTAGTTTCGCTCACTCTCGAAATCAAGCATTTTACAGCAGGTTGGAGCAGCCTGTATCTCAGCACAGGAATAAGGTAGGGAAGAATTCTAAGGATCATTTTGACTGCCTCCAGAAGTTAGATCAGATGGCAAATTGGATTTGGTGCTAGGTCTTTCCCTTTAGGTTTTACCCCAACAATGTTTTCATTAGTTTCGCTCACTCTCGAAATCAAGCATTTTACAGCAGGTTGGAGCAGCCTGTATCTCAGCACAGGAATAAGGTAGGGAAGAATTCTAAGGATCATTTTGACTGCCTCCAGAAGTTAGATCAGATGGCAAATTGGATTTGGTGCTAGGTCTTTCCCTTTAGGTTTTACCCCAACAATGTTTTCATTAGTTTCGCTCACTCTCGAAATCAAGCATTTTACAGCAGGTTGGAGCAGCCTGTATCTCAGCACAGGAATAAGGTAGGGAAGAATTCTAAGGCTCATTTTGACTGCCTCCAGAAGTTAGATCAGATGGCAAATTGGATTTGGTGCTAGGTCTTTCCCTTTAGGTTTTACCCCAACAATGTTTTCATTAGTTTCGCTCACTCTCGAAATCAAGCATTTTACAGCAGGTTGGAGCAGCCTGTATCTCAGCACAGGAATAAGGTAGGGAAGAATTCTAAGGCTCATTTTGACTGCCTCCAGAAGTTAGATCAGATGGCAAATTGGATTTGGTGCTAGGTCTTTCCCTTTAGGTTTTACCCCAACAATGTTTTCATTAGTTTCGCTCACTCTCGAAATCAAGCATTTTACAGCAGGTTGGAGCAGCCTGTATCTCAGCACAGGAATAAGGTAGGGAAGAATTCTAAGGCTCATTTTGACTGCCTCCAGAAGTTAGATCAGATGGCAAATTGGATTTGGTGCTAGGTCTTTCCCTTTAGGTTTTACCCCAACAATGTTTTCATTAGTTTCGCTCACTCTCGAAATCAAGCATTTTACAGCAGGTTGGAGCAGCCTGTATCTCAGCACAGGAATAAGGTAGGGAAGAATTCTAAGGCTCATTTTGACTGCCTCCAGAAGTTAGATCAGATGGCAAATTGGATTTGGTGCTAGGTCTTTCCCTTTAGGTTTTACCCCAACAATGTTTTCATTAGTTTCGCTCACTCTCGAAATCAAGCATTTTACAGCAGGTTGGAGCAGCCTGTATCTCAGCACAGGAATAAGGTAGGGAAGAATTCTAAGGCTCATTTTGACTGCCTCCAGAAGTTAGATCAGATGGCAAATTGGATTTGGTGCTAGGTCTTTCCCTTTAGGTTTTACCCCAACAATGTTTTCATTAGTTTCGCTCACTCTCGAAATCAAGCATTTTACAGCAGGTTGGAGCAGCCTGTATCTCAGCACAGGAATAAGGTAGGGAAGAATTCTAAGGCTCATTTTGACTGCCTCCAGAAGTTAGATCAGATGGCAAATTGGATTTGGTGCTAGGTCTTTCCCTTTAGGTTTTACCCCAACAATGTTTTCATTAGTTTCGCTCACTCTCGAAATCAAGCATTTTACAGCAGGTTGGAGCAGCCTGTATCTCAGCACAGGAATAAGGTAGGGAAGAATTCTAAGGCTCATTTTGACTGCCTCCAGAAGTTAGATCAGATGGCAAATTGGATTTGGTGCTAGGTCTTTCCCTTTAGGTTTTACCCCAACAATGTTTTCATTAGTTTCGCTCACTCTCGAAATCAAGCATTTTACAGCAGGTTGGAGCAGCCTGTATCTCAGCACAGGAATAAGGTAGGGAAGAATTCTAAGGCTCATTTTGACTGCCTCCAGAAGTTAGATCAGATGGCAAATTGGATTTGGTGCTAGGTCTTTCCCTTTAGGTTTTACCCCAACAATGTTTTCATTAGTTTCGCTCACTCTCGAAATCAAGCATTTTACAGCAGGTTGGAGCAGCCTGTATCTCAGCACAGGAATAAGGTAGGGAAGAATTCTAAGGCTCATTTTGACTGCCTCCAGAAGTTAGATCAGATGGCAAATTGGATTTGGTGCTAGGTCTTTCCCTTTAGGTTTTACCCCAACAATGTTTTCATTAGTTTCGCTCACTCTCGAAATCAAGCATTTTACAGCAGGTTGGAGCAGCCTGTATCTCAGCACAGGAATAAGGTAGGGAAGAATTCTAAGGCTCATTTTGACTGCCTCCAGAAGTTAGATCAGATGGCAAATTGGATTTGGTGCTAGGTCTTTCCCTTTAGGTTTTACCCCAACAATGTTTTCATTAGTTTCGCTCACTCTCGAAATCAAGCATTTTACAGCAGGTTGGAGCAGCCTGTATCTCAGCACAGGAATAAGGTAGGGAAGAATTCTAAGGCTCATTTTGACTGCCTCCAGAAGTTAGATCAGATGGCAAATTGGATTTGGTGCTAGGTCTTTCCCTTTAGGTTTTACCCCAACAATGTTTTCATTAGTTTCGCTCACTCTCGAAATCAAGCATTTTACAGCAGGTTGGAGCAGCCTGTATCTCAGCACAGGAATAAGGTAGGGAAGAATTCTAAGGCTCATTTTGACTGCCTCCAGAAGTTAGATCAGATGGCAAATTGGATTTGGTGCTAGGTCTTTCCCTTTAGGTTTTACCCCAACAATGTTTTCATTAGTTTCGCTCACTCTCGAAATCAAGCATTTTACAGCAGGTTGGAGCAGCCTGTATCTCAGCACAGGAATAAGGTAGGGAAGAATTCTAAGGCTCATTTTGACTGCCTCCAGAAGTTAGATCAGATGGCAAATTGGATTTGGTGCTAGGTCTTTCCCTTTAGGTTTTACCCCCAACAATGTTTTCATTAGTTTCGCTCACTCTCGAAATCAAGCATTTTACAGCAGGTTGGAGCAGCCTGTATCTCAGCACAGGAATAAGGTAGGGAAGAATTCTAAGGCTCATTTTGACTGCCTCCAGAAGTTAGATCAGATGGCAAATTGGATTTGGTGCTAGGTCTTTCCCTTTAGGTTTTACCCCAACAATGTTTTCATTAGTTTCGCTCACTCTCGAAACCAAGCATTTTACAGCAGGTTGGAGCAGCCTGTATCTCAGCACAGGAATAAGGTAGGGAAGAATTCTAAGGCTCATTTTGACTGCCTCCAGAAGTTAGATCAGATGGCAAATTGGATTTGGTGCTAGGTCTTTCCCTTTAGGTTTTACCCCAACAATGTTTTCATTAGTTTCGCTCACTCTCGAAATCAAGCATTTTACAGCAGGTTGGAGCAGCCTGTATCTCAGCACAGGAATAAGGTAGGGAAGAATTCTAAGGCTCATTTTGACTGCCTCCAGAAGTTAGATCAGATGGCAAATTGGATTTGGTGCTAGGTCTTTCCCTTTAGGTTTTACCCCAACAATGTTTTCATTAGTTTCGCTCACTCTCGAAACCAAGCATTTTACAGCAGGTTGGAGCAGCCTGTATCTCAGCACAGGAATAAGGTAGGGAAGAATTCTAAGGCTCATTTTGACTGCCTCCAGAAGTTAGATCAGATGGCAAATTGGATTTGGTGCTAGGTCTTTCCCTTTAGGTTTTACCCCAACAATGTTTTCATTAGTTTCGCTCACTCTCGAAATCAAGCATTTTACAGCAGGTTGGAGCAGCCTGTATCTCAGCACAGGAATAAGGTAGGGAAGAATTCTAAGGCTCATTTTGACTGCCTCCAGAAGTTAGATCAGATGGCAAATTGGATTTGGTGCTAGGTCTTTCCCTTTAGGTTTTACCCCAACAATGTTTTCATTAGTTTCGCTCACTCTCGAAATCAAGCATTTTACAGCAGGTTGGAGCAGCCTGTATCTCAGCACAGGAATAAGGTAGGGAAGAATTCTAAGGCTCATTTTGACTGCCTCCAGAAGTTAGATCAGATGGCAAATTGGATTTGGTGCTAGGTCTTTCCCTTTAGGTTTTACCCCAACAATGTTTTCATTAGTTTCGCTCACTCTCGAAATCAAGCATTTTACAGCAGGTTGGAGCAGCCTGTATCTCAGCACAGGAATAAGGTAGGGAAGAATTCTAAGGATCATTTTGACTGCCTCCAGAAGTTAGATCAGATGGCAAATTGGATTTGGTGCTAGGTCTTTCCCTTTAGGTTTTACCCCAACAATGTTTTCATTAGTTTCACTCACTCTCGAAATCAAGCATTTTACAGCAGGTTGGAGCAGCCTGTATCTCAGCACAGGAATAAGGTAGGGAAGAATTCTAAGGATCATTTTGACTGCCTCCAGAAGTTAGATCAGATGGCAAATTGGATTTGGTGCTAGGTCTTTCCCTTTAGGTTTTACCCCAACAATGTTTTCATTAGTTTCGCTCACTCTCGAAATCAAGCATTTTACAGCAGGTTGGAGCAGCCTGTATCTCAGCACAGGAATAAGGTAGGGAAGAATTCTAAGGCTCATTTTGACTGCCTCCAGAAGTTAGATCAGATGGCAAATTGGATTTGGTGCTAGGTCTTTCCCTTTAGGTTTTACCCCAACAATGTTTTCATTAGTTTCGCTCACTCTCGAAATCAAGCATTTTACAGCAGGTTGGAGCAGCCTGTATCTCAGCACAGGAATAAGGTAGGGAAGAATTCTAAGGCTCATTTTGACTGCCTCCAGAAGTTAGATC